>NW_007251079.1:139426-149208 GCF_000164805.1 Carlito syrichta
CAAAGAAAAATGCCAGGTTATTCCAGGACTTGGGGACAGAATGGGGTTTAGCCAAAATTCAATCGAAGTAGTGTTTCGATGGCTGCGAAGGAAAGCAGGGCTGTGTGTAAAGGAATCAACATCAGTCCGGGCTGGGAGCTGGCTCAGGGCTCCGTTTCCATGGCAACTACAGGGTTAAGAGGAATGTGGACTAAGGTGCCCCAGAACCCCTTATCCGAAGCTCTGCACCTGGCTTGGAATTCTAGGCTGCTTCTCTGTGTCAAAGAGACCTCAGATCTCCCAGGCAGGATTGGGCCCTTCCATTCTTACTGACACAGGAAGGTGTCAGAGCATCTGTGATTTGGGAGAGGAAGGCTTCCCAACGCCATGCCTTTTTGGTCATTCACAAAGGCAGTTTTGTGCAAGTTAAAGCTGGCTTCCTGCTCCCAGCCCTTATCCCCGTAACTCCTGTCTTCCTTCCCAGTCAAGGTGGCCAGCAGTGCTCCCGTGCCTGTCTATCCCCATAAGTAGCCCTCATGTCAGGCTGCTGCATCGCACAACTTGCTTGAGTGTTTGGGGTTGCTGCGTGAGATTTGAATTCAGTGGAGACAACAGCATGAGGCTGAGATATTAAGATGGCTGTTTCTAAAAATAGTCCCTGCCTCAAGGAGGTTGCTCACTGGCTGAGTCTTGTCTACTGCCATTTTCTTTCTTCTTTTGTTACAATTTTTTGTTTGTTTGTTTGAGTTGGGGTCTCTGTCACCCAGGCTGGAGTGCAGTGGCAAGATCACCCAGCTCACTGCAGCCTCGACCCCCTAGGCTCAGGTCTCCCAATTAGCTGGGACTATAGGTGCACACCACCACACTTGCCTAACTTTTTGATTTTCGTAAAGACAAGGTCTTACTATATTGCCTAAGCTGGTCTACAACTCCTGGGTTCAAGCAATCCGCTTGGCTTGGCCTCCCAAAGTGCTAGATGACAGGCGTGCACCACTGTGCCCAGTCTTTATCGCCGCCTTCTCAGGTTATCTCTTTCCTCCCTGTGATCCGTCTTCTCCCAGTTCTCCTCCCCCTCCCCATTTTGCTGCTTCTTATGTATTCCTCTCAACAAAATAATCTCAAATGTGCCTGACTTTCATATGAGAGCAGTTCCACCTTTCCTTTCCTTTCTCCTTCTAAATCAGGATCTGGTGGCTGATTCCACAGGTAAAGAGGCTTATCAAGGTGAAGTGGTGAAAAGAGCCCGGTTGCACTGAGTTCAAGAGGTGGGGGAAGGAGAGAGGGCGACTCTGTGGTATGTTCAGGGTAAAGCCCACCTCCTCTGATATCGGATATGATGTTAGGATCGTCCCTGCTCAAGCCAGAGCAGGCGGGGCATGATCATATTTAGAAGACAGAAGCTTTTCTTAGAGTTTTTTTTGTTTTGTTTTGAGTTGGAGTCTCACTCCGTCGCCCAGGCTGGAGTGTAGCAGCACGCTCATAGCCACCCCAGTGTTGACTTCCTGGGCTCCGGTGATCCTTCCACCTCAGCCTTCCAAGTGGCCGGAACTACAGGCGCATGCTACCATGACCGGCTAATTTTTGATTTATTGTAGAGATGAGGTCTCACCAACTTGCCCAGGCAGGTCTCGAACCCGCGGGCTCAGGCAATCCACTCACCTCGGCCTCCCAAAGTGCTGGGATTACAGGCTGAGCCTCCGAGCCCAGCAATATATATTTATTGAGCGACTACTTTGTGTAAGGCTCTGGTCAGACACTGGGAAAACAATATTGAAAACAAAGACAGCATCCTTGATGAAACTTAAGTTCTTTCCAGGGAGACGGAGAATACTTTGACAGTGTAATCACAGACTGTAGTGTTATGAAGGAAATAGAGTTTTTAGATCGAAGATTATAAGAGGAATGTGCTTTAAGGTGGTCAGGAAAGGCCTTTCTTGCTTTCTTTTTTTTGAGTTGGAGTCTCACTCTGTCGCTCAGGCTGGAGGGCAGTGGCATGCTCACGGCCACCCCAGGGTCGACCTCTTGGGCTCTGGGGATCCTTCCGTGGAAAGGCCTTTCTTAAAGAGAAAGTGGAGCTGAGATCTGAGGAGGAGAATGGGGAAGCCATGCAAAGAGTCATACAAAGAGTTCGAGGCAGAGGGTACATCAGATTGTAGAAAGGCCTGAAAATGAAAACGCTTACAAGCTCTGAAGCACGGTTATGAGACATGTGCACAGGGACTAGTTGATGTTATAGGTAAGGACCAGATCAGAAGGACTTTATAGGGCATGGTAACGAGTTTGGATTTCATTCCAAACACGTATGAGAAGCAAGTGTAAGATTAAAAGCAGATCGAAGGGCATGATGTTTTTGAAAGATACATCCCCTGCTGAGTCAATGGAGGAGGAGAAAAGAGAAGTGAAACTTGAGGTAGGTGACAGTTGTTCAGAGAACAGATAAGGGCCATGGACTAGTGATCGTAGAGGAGATAAAACCAACCGGACGGCACTAGACGTGTCTGGCAAGCGCCAAACGTCCAGATCAGAAAGATTAGGGTGGACAGGTCCATTCTGAGATGCTGGTGAGCCATCGAAGAGGAGCCATCAACAGACAGCTGACACAGACGGGAGATGACCAGCGGCCTGAGCTGCAGACATTTCCTTGCCGGATGGATGCACGGGGTTTAAGGCGTGGAGGGCCAGGACGGGGGCATCGGAGCTTTCCCGCACCGGGCCGTTACTTAAGACACCCAAACGACACTCAGCATCCTATAGGTTAAGCGTGACTAAGAAGCGCAGTTCCAGGAACCGAATTCATTATTTCCTAGGCTCGCAAGCCGCACCTTTAAGGGGGCGAGTCGGCCCAAGCGCCGCCCAGACACCGCCCGCGCGCCCACGGAAAGCCCGAGGTCACGATGGCCGGCGGACCCGGGAGCGCTGCATGCTGGGAGTTGTAGGCCGCGGCGGCGGGAGCCGGCGTGACCCCCTGGAGACCCGCGGAAGCCGCGCCACGCACACGCCCGCGAGCGCGCCGGCGGCCTGCGGCGGTGCCTGCCGCGCAGACGTTCCGAGGCCGCGCCTGGCTTCGCTGCCTTGCTCGAGGTGGTTGGGCGATGGCGACTTCCCTTGAGCTGAAGGGCAAACTCAGAGTCCTTCATATGACATTGAGCGTGCATTTCCTCGCGGTCTGGAACTCGTGGCAGCCTAATCTCTGAACACTTGCGAGTTATTCTTCAAGAATATTCTGGACTGTGCCTCCGGGAAGGCGGCTCGCCTTGGACCTCAGGACTGTGCTTCCAAAGCGCTCTCTTACAATTCTTTAATTATAGCCCCGGCCGGCCGTCCCTGGGCGCTTTATTATATGTTCCGACCCGTTTGCTATTATGTCCTTTGTGCAGAGGAGGAATGTTATGTAACCGGAGCCAGGCCACGCGCTGGAGGGTCACACGCCGCCCCCGCGTCTCTCACGCCGCACTACGGGGTTCCGGACCGTGCGGACAGACCAGCTTTTTACTTTCCCGCGGGCCCCGCCCCGGGGGCGGGGCTCTGGTGACGACACCTCGAGTTCCCATAGTGCCTCGCGCGCCTGCGCCGCCATTGGCCGGACGATTCGGCTCCTTTTTCAAATTAAGGCGCCGAGTCGTTGCTCGGTTTCTAGGGTTTGGGCGGAAACGAGATTAGCAACTCGGCTCCGGCGGGTGCGAGGCGGACGCCACGGCCTCTCAGAGTCCCAGGTGGACAGCGGGGACGCCGAGCCGCGCGCGTCGGTCCTTCAGGCCACGCCAACCCCCGGCAGGGAAGGTGGGAATTCAGGCGGGTCGGCCGCCCAGCGTCTCCGCGCCCGGCGGCGCCTGAGTCCGCGGCCAGGCCTTGATTTTTTTTTTTTTTTTTTTTTTTTTTTTTTGTGGCAGGGACAGTCATGGCGTCCCAGCCAAACAGCTGTGCGAAGAAGAAGGAGGAGAAGGGGAAGAACATCCAGGTGGTGGTGAGATGCAGGTAGGAGCGGGCTGGCAGGGTTGTGAACCTCGGGGCTTTGCTGCAGGGCTCCCTCCGCGGTCCCGGGAGAGGGATCTTGTTGGCATTTCCCTCCGCGTTCTGTTTGTAAAGGACACCAGGTTGCTGGGAAGAGCAAATCAGTGTCCGTTTTTCGGGAGAAAAAAGGATGTTTGCACTAGAGGTTATAGTTAAGCTGCTCTTCAGAAAGAGGATTAGATTGAGCTTTACTGGAAAGTGCGGAACAGTTGTCGATCAAGATTTTACGTGTCGCTTTTATACGCTGCTTTATGTGGTTGGTGAGTTTGGAAATAAGGCTGCGTATCTACTTTGCGGATGGTTTAGCACTTACATCGGCATCACCATCTCTTTAAAAAGCACCTGCTTTCTAACTGTTCTGGTGCGGTATTCGTCACCACTGCACAAGGAAACATCTCTATTTAAACATTAAAAACTGACTGGTCCGAAGGTAGTGAGTTAACTCAGTTGGTTGTTCACAGTCAATTACAGATTGAACTCCTTGTTCTTCTACTCTTTCCTCCTTCTCGCTACTGCACTTGACTAGTCTTTAAAAAAAAATTAAAAACTAAGTTATAAAGTGAGTATGTTTTTAAAAGACAGCCTGAGCTAGTGTAGGTATATGGTTATGCTGCAGCTTGGCATTCCCTCATGTCTGCCTGTTTGCTCACAGAACAAAAAGATTTTTTCCGAATGAAGGCATGTGGAGGGGTGTTCAACTCTCCCTTGACTGGATTCCAAATAACTTCTCAGTTTTAAAATGAGCTAATAGAGAAAGCCCATGCTCGTAGAAACTGCTGTTTAATTAGAGATTGACTTATTCGACCTTACAGAGACCCTCCACAGTTTACTGATGTATGTGTGTTTTGTGTGTCTGTTTTTGTGGCTGTTGTGAAAAGTTGCTGTTGCAATGTTTCTTTACATCCAGAAGTATTCTAAAATTAAAAGGCTATTTTTTAAAAAGTTGTATCAACAGACTTGCTTAGATTATTGTTTATTCAGCTCTGGTGACTTGAACCATAGGTATGACTCTCGCTGGGCGAGGTGGTTCACTCCTGTAATCCTAGCATTTTGGGAGGCAAAGGTGGTAGGATTGCTTGAGCCCAAGAGTTTGAGACCAGCCAGGGCAACATAGTCAGACTCTGTCTTTAAGGAATTAAAGAAGAATATTGTTGACTCTCAGGTTTCTAAACTAGGTGCCTGAAAAAAATTTGGTAGGAACCTTAAGTCTAACCAATGTCACTTTACTGATTGTAGTCTGGGATTTCTGTTAGTAGTTAATTATTTTTGAAGATTTTCAAGAAAACAAGTGTATCAAGAAAACAAGTACATATAACAATTGTCAATTTATAAGTTATTTGAGTTATTTAATAAAACCAGCCAGATGCTGTGGCTCACCCCTGTAATCCCAGCACTTTGGGAGGCCGAGGTGAGAGGATTGTCTGAACCCAGGGGTTCAGAACCAGTCTGGGCAACTTGGCGAGACCTTGTCTCTACAATAAATCAAAAAATTAGCTGGGCGTAGTGGCGCTCACCTGTGGTTCCAGCTATTGGAAGGTTGAGGCGGAGGGATCTCCTGAGCCCAGCAGTTTGAGGCTGAGGTGGCTGTGAGCGTGCCCTGCACCCCAACCTGGGTGAAAGAGTGAGACACCAACTCAAAAAAAACAAAACAAAACCAGGCAATATTACCTTTTCTGTGAGCTTTTATTTCTTTTATTATTGTTAGTTATGAAATATTTCAGACTTATAAAAAGCTATAAAGAACAATATGACAAACATTTGTGTATCCATAACCTTGTTTAAGAAAGAAAACAATCATAACAGTTGGAGATCCCTGTGTACCCCTCACTATTCCTTTTCCTCCATCTACCGTTAACTATTATCTTGAACTTGATGTTTAGCCTTGCTTAGAAGTGATTTCTTTTACTTTATTACCAATTAAAAGTGCTTTGGTTGTGTCTAATATTTACAAAACTTTAGTATAAAGATACATCTGTATCTAAATTTTTTCTTTTTAGATTAGCCTTTTCTCCTTTTTTCTTGAGTTGGAGTCTCACTCTGCCTCCCAGGCTGGAGTGCCTCCCAGGCTGGAGTGGCATGCTCACGGCCACCGCAGCTTCAACCTGCTGGGCTCAGGCGATCCTTCTGCCTCAGTCTTCCAAGTAGCTGGAACCACAGGCATGCGCCACCACACCTGGGTATTTTTGATTTATTACAGAGATGAGGTCTTGTCGTGTTGCCCAGGCTGGTCTTGAACCCTACTGCACTTGACTAGTCAGGCAATTCTTTGGCCTGACTAACAATTATTGTTTTTTTGGCAGTACAAGGGCCAGATTTGACCCACAGGTTAAAGTTTGTAGACCCCTACATGACCTAGCTCCTTTCTTTCCGATCCCCTTCCTAACCACTTCCCACATTATTTCCTGTTTTTACGAGTTGTTTTCAAATACCCATAGAATTTGCCATCTTTACTATTTTTAAGTATAAAGTTCAGTGATATGAAATACATAAGTAATATTCTGCAATCATCACCACCATCCATCTCCGTAACTCTTTACATCATGAAAAACTGATGCTGTACATATTAATAAAGCCTCTCAACCCCTGACAATTCCTCTGTCTATGATTTTGAGTGTTCTGAGTACCTCATATACTAGAGCCATGCTGGACTTGGTGGCTCAGCCTGAAGTCCCAGCACTTTGGGAGGCCAAGGCGTGTGGATTGCCTGAGCCTGCGGGTTTGAGACCCACCCGGGCAACTGGGTGAGACCCCATCTCTACAATAAATCGCAAAAATTAGCCAGGTGACGTGTGCCTGTCTTTCCAGCTACTTGGAAGGCTGAGGCGGAAGGATTGCCGGAGCCCAGCAGGTCGAGGCTGCGGTGGCCATGAGTGAGCCACTGCACTCCAGTCTGGGCGACAGAGTGAGACTCCGACTCAAAAAAAAAAAAGAGCCATAAGACAGTGTCTTTTTGTGCTTGTGCTTATTTCACTTAGCATACTGTCCTCAAGGTTCATCCATGTTATAAAATGTCTGGATTTCCTCCCACCATGGCCTCCCAAAGTGCTGTTAAAGTCTCGCTCTGTTGCCCAGGCCATGCTCATAGCCACCACAGCCTCCACCTGGGCTGAGGTGATCCTTTTGCCTGAGCCTTCCAAGTAGCTGGAACTACAGGCATGCACCACCACACCCTGCTCATTTTTACGATGATGGATGTTGATCATCTTTTCATGTGCTCACTGGCCATTTCTATATTCTCTGGAGAAATAGCCATTTGAGTCCATTTTCAATTGGATTTTTTTGTTGTTATTGAGTTAGAAGTTTTCTACGTATTCTAGATATTAATTCTTTCTCAGACATATGATCTACAAAAATTGTTTTCCATGACTGTGAGTTGCCTTTCTACTCTGTTGATACTATCTTTTGATGCACAACATTTTAAAATTTTTATGCAGGTCAATTTGTCTATTTGTTGTTATTGTTTGTGGTTTTGGTGTCAGAGCCAAGAAATCATTTGCCTTTCGTTTTCTTCTAAGAGTTTTATGGGCTGGGCATGGTGGCTCATGCCTATAATCCCAGCACTTTGGGAGGCTGAGGTGAGAGGACTGCCTGGGCCCATGGATTCAAGACCAGCCTGGGCGACTTGGTGGGACCTCATCGCTACAATAAATAAAAAAACTAGCCGGTCTTGGTGGCGCATACCTGTAGTTCCAGCTACTTGGAAGACTGAGCCCAGCAGGTCGAGCCTGCAGTGGCTAGGAGCATGCCACTGCCCTCCAACTTGGGTGACAGAGTAAGACTCCAACTCAAAACAAAACAAAAAAATTTCATGGTCTTACATTTAGATCTTTGATTCATTTTGAGTTAATTTTTGTATATAGTGTTAGGTAAGCGTCCAACTTCATTCTTTTGCATGTGGATATCCAATTTTCCCCCCACCGTCTTTTGAAAAGACAATCTTTTCTCATTGAGTGGTCTAGGCTCCTTTGTTAAAAATCATTTGCTCATATATGAGAGGTTCTATTTCTGGACTGTATTCTTTTTTTTTTTGAGTCGTAGTCTCACTCTGTCGCCCAGGCTGTAGTGCAGTGGCACGCTCATGATCCCTCTGCCTTAGTCTTCCAAGTAGCTGGAACTACAGGCACATGCCACCATGCCCAGCTAATGTTTTGATTTATTGTAGAGATGAGGTCTTGCTGCCCAGGTAGGTCTCGAACCCGCGGGCTCAGGCAATCTACTCACCTCAGTCTCCCAAAGGCGCGGGATACTATTGCTTTGTAGTTAAGTTTTGAAATTAAGAATTATGAGTCCTCGAGCTTTGTTCTTTTTCAAGATTTTCAAGATTGTTTTGGCTGTTTGGCATTCCTTGAGATTCCATATGAATTTTAGGATGGGTTTTTTATTTCTGTGAAAAGTCATTGGAGTTTTAATAGGTATTACATTGAATCTGTAGGTCATTTTAGGGAGTAATGACATTTTAACAATATTAAGTGTTCCAGTTTATGAACACAGAATGTGTTTCCATTTATTTATGTCTTCTTTAATTTCTTTTGACAATGTTGTGTAGTTTTTGTTGTTGTTTGAGTAGGCGCCCTGCTCTGTTGCCCAGACTGGTGTGCCGTGGCATGGTTTCAGCTCACCACTGCCTTAACCTGTTAGACTCAGGCATAACTTCATCTCAACCTCTAGAGAAGCTGGACTACGGGTGTGTACCACCACACCTAGCTAATTATTTTATTTTATTTTATTTTACTTTTGTAGAGACAAAGTTTCACTAGGTTGCTCAGGCTGGTCTCAAACTCTTGGTCTCAAGCAGTCCTTCTCCCACCTTGGCCTTCCAAATTGCTGAGATTACAGGCATAAGTCACCTTGCCTGGCCTGTGTAATTTTTATTTTATGCCTTTTACCTCTTTGGTGACATTAGTTCTTTTTGATGTCATTGTTTGTTTGTTTATCTTTGAGTTGGAGGTCTCATTCTGTTACCCAGGCTGAAGTGCAGTGGCATGACCAACCTCCTGGACTCAGTTATCCTTCTACCTCAGCCTCCTGAGTAGTGGTACTACAGGTGTATGCCACCATACCCGGCTAATTTTTTAATTTTTTTTGTAGAGAAGAGATTTCACTGTGCTGCCTCAGCTGGCTCTGACTTCTGGGCTCAAGTGATCCTCCCACCATGGCCTCCCAAAGTGCTTGGAATTACAGGCATGAGGCACTGAGTCTAGCCTTGATGCTATTTTAAATGGAATTGGTTAGCCGGGCTCGGTGGCTCACCCTGTAATCCTGCGCTTTGGGAGGCTGAGATGAGTGGATTGCCTGAGCCTGCGGGTTCGAGACCCGCTTGGGCAACTTGGCATGACCTCATCTCTACAATAAATCAAAAAATCAGCCGGGCATGGTAACGCGCGCCTGTAGTTCCAGCTACTTGGAAGGCTGAGGCGGAAGGATCGCCGGAGCCCAGCAGGTCGAGGCTGCGGTGGCCGGGAGCGTCCAATGCACTCCAATCTGGGTGACAGAGTGAGACTCCAACTCAAAAAAAAATGGAATTGGTTTTATTTATTTTTCATGTTATTTATGTTTAGTATATAGAAGAAGTGAGCTGATTCTTTGGTTTTTTTGAGTTGGAGTCCCACTCTGTTGCCCAGGCTGGAGTGCAGTGGTGCACTCACAGCCACCACCCGTGTTGACCTGCTGGGCTCCGGCGATCCTTCCTCCTCAGCCTTCCAAGTAGCCGGAACTACAGGTGTGAGCTACTGCGCCTGGCTATTTTTTGATTTATTGTAGAGACGAGGTCTCACCAAGTTGCCTGGGCTGGT
>NW_007251079.1:149627-152007 GCF_000164805.1 Carlito syrichta
AGGCTGCGGTGGCTGGGAGCAGCCACTGCACTCCAGTCTGGGCCACAGAGTGAGACTCCAGCTCCAACTCCAAAAAAAAAAAGAAAAATTATTTTACCTTTAAAATGTGGGGTACAGGCCGGGCATGGTTGCTCACGCCTATAATCCCTGCACTCTGGGGGAGACCACAGTGAGAGGATTGCCTGAGCCCAGTGGTTCAAGACCAGTCTGGGCAACTTGGCAAGACCTCATCTCTACAGTAAATCAAAAAATTAGCTGGGTGTGGTGCCCCATGTCTGTAGTTCCAGCTACTGGAAAGGCTGAGGAGGCAGAAGGATCACCTGAGCCCTGTAGGTTGAGGCTGAGCCTGTGGTGGCTGTGAGTATGTCACTACTCGCCAGCCTTGGCGACAGAGTGAGACTCCAGCTCAGAAAATGTGGGGTACAAATGAGTGTTAGGTACATACGTGGTCTTCATATGGGTAAAGTGTGGGTACCCTTATTTAAGTTACGTGCCTCCCCCCACCCCTGGCATTGTCCCACTACTGCCAATCCCTTTCTTGCAGTATTATGATAAATGTTCAGGGTCCACTTATGAATGAGTCATGTGATACTCAGATCTTTGTTTCTGGGATAAATCACTGTGTTATAGACTGTAATTCAATCCAGGTTGCTGCAAAGTTCATAATTTTGTTTTTCTTTATGGCTGCATAATATTCCATCATGTAAATGTGCCACAATTTCTTTATTCAGTCCAGTTTTGAAGGGCAGCATGGTTGTTTCCATGTTTTTGCTATTGTGAATAATGCTGCAAGAAACATGCATGTGCAGGTATCTTTATTATAGAGTGATTTGAGTTCCTCTGGGTATATTCCCAGAAGAGGGATTGCTGGGTCATATGGAAGGTCGATTTTCAGATTTTTTAGAAATTGTCACACTGTTTTCCACAGAGGTTGCACTACTAGTTTACATTCCCACCATTACAACAGTGTTCCCTTTTCCCCACTTCCTCTCCAGCATCTGTTGTTTTTTGAGTTATTGATGATGGCCATCCTGACAAATGCTTTTTCTACATTAATTGACATGATTTTGTGTATTTTTTTCTTTATTCTGTTAATGTGGCATATTACATTGTTCAATTTTTATATGTCGAACCGTCCTTTCTTTCCAGAAATTGTATCTCATTTGGTTGTTGTGTATCATCCTGCTAATATACTGCTGAGTTCAGTTCAGTGTGCTACTGTTTTGTTGAGGGTTTTTGCATCAGTGTTCATAAGGGATAGTGATCTTTTATCTTCTTTTCTAGTTTTCTTTTTTTTTCTTATCTTTTTTTTTAGCTGAAATATAGCTCAATTTTTAAATTTTTTGTAGAGATGAGGCCTTGCTGTGTTTCCCGGGCTAGTCTCGAACTCCTTGGCTCAAGCAGTCCTCCTGTGTTGGCCTCCCAAAGTGCTGAGATCGCAGGTGTGAGCATGTTCCCAACATGACTGGCTTCCTTACTTTTCAGATCTGCTTAAATCTATTTCTTTATCACCTTCACCAGAGAAGTCCTCCTATACCTGGCCTGTAGTTTTCTTGTGATGTCTTTATCTGATTTTGGTGTCAGGGTAATGCTGGCTTCACAGAGTGAGTTAGAAAGTTTTTCCTCCTGTTCCAAAGGTTTTTATTGTTTGTTTGTTTGTTTGTTTTTGGAAAAGTTTTGGTATTAGTTTCTTGAAATGTTTGGTAGACTTCACCAGTGAAACAAACTATCAGGTCCAAAGTTTTTATCTGGAGATTTTTGGTTTTGTTTCTGATTTTAGTTCTCCATCAAGAGAATCAGAAGTAAGGAAGTTTTATTTATTTATTTTTAATTACTGCTTCAGTCTCTATAACTCTAGTTATAAATCTATTCAGATTTTCTATTTCTTTGTGATATAGTCTTTGTAGGTTTTGTGTTTCTAGGAATTTATTCAGTGAATTTATCCAATTAGTTGGCATACAGTTGTTCATAGTTCTTTTTGGATTATTTATTTATTTATTTATTTAATTTTTTTGAGTTGGAGTCTCATTCTGTCACCCAGGCTGGGGTGCAGTGGTACACTCAGTGGCTACCACAGTCTCAACCTGCTAGGTTCAGGCAACCCTCTATCTCAGTCTTCTAAGTACCTGGAACTACAGGCATGTGCCTCCATGCCCAGGTAATTTTTTATTTTATTTTATTGTAGAGATGAGGTTTCGCCAAGTTGCCCAGGTTGGTCTTGAATTAGCCAGTCCTCTTACCTCGGCCTCCCAAAGTGCTAGGATTACACGCATGAGCCAGTTTTTTTTTTTTTTTTTTTTTGAGATGGAGTCTCACTCTCTCGCCCAGACTGGAGTGCAATGACCGCTCCCGGCCACCGCAATCTCGACGTGCTGGGCTC
>NW_007251079.1:152137-152783 GCF_000164805.1 Carlito syrichta
GCCTCAGCCTTCCGAGTAGCTGGAACTACAGGCGTGCGCTACCATGCCCAGCTCATTTTTGATTTATTGTGGAGATGAGGTCTCGCCAAGTTGCCCAGGCGGTCTCGAACCCGCGGGCTTAGGCAATCCACTCACCTCAGCCTCTCAAAGGCTCAGGATTACAGGCTGAGGCACCAAGCCCGGCTATGAGCCAGTTTTTTAAGCTGTTAAATTAGGGTATTGATATGAAGTCTTTCTTGTTTTGTTTTTTGTTTTTTGTGTTGGAGTCTCACTCTGTCACCCAGGCTGGAATGCAGTGGCATGCTCACAGCCACCAGAGTCTCGACCTGCTGGGCTCAAGCTATCCTTCCACCTAAGCCTTCCAAGTAGCTGGAACCACAGGCATGCACCACCATACCAGGCTAATTTTTAAAAATTTATTGTAGAGATGAGGTCTCTCCCAGGTGCCCAGGCTGGTCTCAAACCCCTAGGCTCTGGCAATCGTTGAGCCACTGTGCCTGGACACAAATGTTTTAAAAATACATCTACCAAGCCAGGTTCGGTGGCTCAGCCTGTAATCCCGTGCCTTTGGGAGGCTGAGGTGAGCGGATTGCCTGAGCCCGCAGGTTCGAGACCCACCTAGGCAACTTGGCGAGACCTCATCTCT
>NW_007251079.1:153149-155477 GCF_000164805.1 Carlito syrichta
TCTCACTCTGTCACCCAGGCTGGAGTGCAGTGGCATGCTCACGGCCACCACAGCCTCGACCTGCTGGGCTCAGGCAGTCCTTTCACCTCAGCCTTCTAAGGAGCCAGAACTACAGCCATGCACTACCACATCCGGCTAATTTTTTTTTTTTTTTTAATTGTAGGCACGAGGTCTCACCAAGTTGCCCAGGCTGCTCTTGAACCGGCGAGCTCAGGCAATTCACTGCCTCGGCCTCCCAAAGTGCTGGGATTACAGACTGAGCCACCGAGCCCAGCCCATTAAATTTTTGAGAGCCTACTGTGTGCTAAGCATGTTAGTGGGAACTGGGGGGAACAGTAAGCTAGGAAGGATTTGTTTATGATAGTGATCTGAGGTCTAATGGGAAATATGTAGACAGATGATGACAAGAGAAGTGATATTTAGAAAGAGTATGAAGGATGCTATGGGAGCATGGAGGAAACATTTGGTATGGTCTTGGGTTGGGGAAGATGGAGACTTATGCAATGAGAAGGACTCTCAGAGGAAGTAATTTTTTTTTTAATTGGCGTCTCTGTGGGGTAGGCTGGAGGGCAGTGGCCCAGTCACAGCCCATCATATACTTGACCTTCTGGACTTAGTTAATCCTTCTGCTTCAGCCTTCTGAGTAGCTGGAACTAAAGGCACTTGCTAACATGCCTAGGTAATTTTTTATTTTTTTGTTTGTTTTTTGAGTTGGAGTTTTACTGTTACCCAGGCTGGAGTGCAGTGCACGCTCACAGTTATTGCAACCTCAACCTGCTGGCCTCAGGCAATCCTTCTGCCTCAGTCTTCAAGTAGTTTGGAATTATAGGTGCAGGCCACCATGCTGGGCTAATTTTTTGATTTATTGTAGAGATGAGGTCTTGCCAAGTTGCACAGGCTGGTCACAAACCCTTGGACTTAGGCAATCCTCCTGCTCCCACCTCCCAAAGTGCTGGGATTACAGGTGTGAGCCACCATGCCTGGGTTAAAATTTTTTTTTTTTGAGTTGGAGTCTCATTTGTTGCCAAGGCTAGAGTGCAGTGGCATGCTCATGACCACTACAGCCTTGACCTGCTGGGTTCAGATGATCTTTCCACCTCAGCCTTCCAAGTAGCTGGAACTACAGGGATGCGCCACCATGCCCAGCTACTTTTTGAAAAAATTTATTGTAGAGATGAGGTCTTGCCAAGTTGCCCAGGCTGGTCTCAAACCCGTGGGCTCAGGCAGTCCTCTCACCTTGGCCTCCCAAAGTGCTGGGATTATAGGCATGAGCCCGGCCCAATTTTTTGTTTTTTGTTTTTGTAAAGATGAGGTCTCACTGTGTTGCCCCGGCTGGACTCAAACTCCTGGACTCAAGTGGTCTGCCTGCAGGCATGAGTCACTGTCCCTGAAGAGTCTAGTAATTTTTTACAAGTTATAATCTGTTAGCATTTATCCTAAGAAACTATCAGAATTATAATATTTTGTATTTCTTCCGAAATTAAAGAAAAACAAACCTAATTTTATTGCTGAGAATACAGACCTTTATAAGTCTCTGGTCTGCTTTAGCGGTGCCATTTAGTCCACATTCAATTCCCATCACCAACAATGTAGTCAAAATTTCACACTTCATGATTTTCTTGACTAATATAGTTAATGAAAATGTCCTGTTATCTTGGTAACTGAGAGTTCTTGAATAACTTTGTGTATTTCTTTTTATAGACCATTTAATTTGGCAGAGCGGAAAGCTAACGCCCATTCAATAATAGAATGCGATCCTGTACGAAAAGAAGTTAGTGTACGAACTGCAGGACTAGCCGACAAGAGCTCAAGGAAAACATATACTTTTGATATGGTACATATGGTGCTGCTTCTTGATTATCTACTAATGTAAAGTAATTCTCATGTACACATTTCCCCTGGAAAATGGTGTACACTTACCAATTTTACTTGCCTCTTTGAGTTGTCTAGCGGGCTGAATGAATTAAAATACTAATAAAAAATACTAAAATAAAATACTAAAAATACAATTATTATTATTATTTTTTTCCTTTTCTTGTCTGTTGCTTTTCTTTTTTTTAATAATCAATATTTTTATTATGATATTGTGGGGTACAGTTAAGGGTTAGGTATACAAATATGCTTCATTCAGGCACCTTTGTTGATAAGAGGTGTCTCCCCATCCCCAGACAGATATTTACTACCATTAATCCCATCTCCCTCCCCCCCCGTAGTTTCCCACCACTGTCAGTCATTTTCTTATAGTATAATGTTGGGTGTTCAAGGTCCACTATATGAATGAGAACATGTGATACTCAGATCTTTGTTTCTGTGAGAGATCACTCAGTA
>NW_007251079.1:155543-162192 GCF_000164805.1 Carlito syrichta
TCACCTCAGCCTCCCAAAGGCGCGGGATTACAGGCTGAGCCACCGAGCCCGGCTTCAGTCCTCTTTTGATGGACAGCATGGTTGCTTCCAGGTTCTTGCTATTGTGACCAACGCTGCGATAAACATACGTGTGCAGGTATCTTTTTTATAGAGTGACTTGAGTTCTTCAGGGTATATTCCCAGTAGGGGGATTGCAGGGTCATATGAGAGGTCAATATTTAGAGCTTTTAGGAATCGCCATACTGTTTTCCACAGAGGTTGCACTAGTTTGCACTCCCACCAACAGTGTAGAAGTGTTCCCTTTTTGCCACACCCTCTCTAGCAATTGTTATTTTTTGAGTTTAAAAATAAAATTATTAAAGTGAGTAATTATAAGTTTTCTTTCTTTAAGAGAACAAAATTTTTTTTGGTAGGTTTTTGGAGCATCTACTAAACAAATTGATGTTTACCGAAGTGTTGTTTGTCCAATTCTGGATGAAGTCATTATGGGCTATAATTGCACTATTTTTGCGTAAGTGAAGCACTGTTTTTCAAATTGTTAAAAAAGTTTAGATGCATATATTTGTTTTTTATTTAACACTTTTGTTTAATCTTGACAGATATGGCCAAACTGGTACTGGAAAAACCTTCACAATGGAAGGTGAAAGGTCACCTAATGAAGAGTATACCTGGGAAGAGGTATTTATTGTAGTGTTTATAACATACTTTTGTCTCTAAAGTGGCTGAAATGTAACTGGACAAAACTTGGTTAAAGGCCTCTGTTTTGAAATAGAGAAGCTCAGAGCATCCATACCACGCATAAATTTAGGATAAATTCCTCAAGCAGAATATTGCAGAAATGTTGAAGTAGGCCTTGAAGGAGCATGAGCAAATGAGTCTCAAAAAGTTAGCATAACAAGAGGAAGTATGGTACTTTACTCATGATAACGTTGAGTGCTCAAGAAATTAAGATAAATGTTATTGAAAGCAGGTAGTACATTTCACAGATTTCCATCAAACATGTTTAAATTAAAATGAGGGGTTTTTTTTTTAATTAAATTTTATTTTTTAAAAATTTCTAATAGAGATGGGGTCTTGCTGTGTTGCCCAGGCTGGTCTCAAACTCCTGGGCTCAAGCATTCCTCTCTACTCAGCCTTCCAAAGTGCTGGGATTACAGGTGTGCACTACCATGCCTTGCTTAGATGAGTTTAATAACTAAGTTAGTTGTCTATATTATTGACATTTAGGTAGATCCTTTTACATAGTTCAGTCATTGACTTACTTTATATATGAATAATAAAATTATGGAATTGTAACCATAGAAGATATGGAATAGGCTTAAATCATAGTGTAGTTGGGCAGGATTATTGAACTTGGCTTTTTTTTTTTTTTACTTTTTGAGTTAGAGACTCTGTTACCCAGGCTAGAGCGCAGTGGCGTGCTCACGGCCACTGCAGCTCGGCCTGCAGGGCTCAGATGATCCTTCCATCTCAACCTTCCAAGTAGCGGGAACTACAGATGTATGCCACCACGCCTGGCTAAGTTTTTGATTCATTGTAGAAATGAGGTCTTGCCAAGTTGTCCAGGCTCCTCTCGAACCTGTCGACTCAGGTAATCCTCTCACTACAGCCTCCCAAAGTGCTGGAATTATAGGCATGAGCCACCGCAACTGACCAGACTTGGCTTTTTAAGTTGCTTGCTTCAATTGGTTTCTGTGTAATACTCAGGCATGAACATGGCTAGCAGATATGACATTTATGGAAGGTATCAAGAATACTGTTGAACAAACTTGTAATGACTTATCTAACATTAGGTTAGTTTCTTTTTTTTTTTTTTAACTTACTTGGCATACTTTATATTTAAATGTACTATAAGGGAACCCTTGTGTTTTTTTTTTTTTTGGTTTTTTTTTTTTGAGTTGGAGTCTCACTCCGTTGCCCAGACTGGAGTGCAGTGGCCGCTCCCAGCTACTGCAGCCTTGACCCACTGGGCTCCAGTGATCCTTCCCCCTCAGCCTTCCGAGTAGCCGGAATTACAGGCATGTGCTACCATGGTCGGCTGATTTTTTGATTTATTGTAGAGATGAAGTCTCGTCAAGTTGCCTAGGCGGGTCTCGAACCCGCGGGCTCAGGCAGTCCACTCAGCTCAGCCTCCCAAAGGCGCGGGATTACAGGCTGAGCCACCGAGCCCGGCTGACCCTTGTGTTTTAACGGCCACAGTAAATGACATTCTTTCTTTATATTAATTCTTATTAATGTTATAATTTCAGGATCCTTTGGCTGGTATAATTCCACGTACGCTTCATCAAATTTTTGAGAAACTTACATTCAATGGAACTGAATTTTCAGTCAAAGTGTCTCTGTTGGAAATTTATAATGAAGAACTTTTTGATCTTCTCAGTCCATCTTCTGATGTTTCTGAGAGACTACAGATGTTTGATGATCCCCGCAACAAGGTAACTCAGTCTTTGAGAATGAAATGTCTCCAAATTCTAATGTATGAGGCTTTGAGGAGTTAGTGTATATTTGACCAATGTAATGAATGTTCTTTTGATATTTTGGTCAGAGGGCAGTGATAATCAAAGGTTTAGAAGAAATTACAGTACACAACAAGAATGAAGTCTATCAAATTTTGGAAAAGGGGGCGGCAAAAAGGACAACTGCAGCCACTTTGATGAATGCATATTCTAGGTAAGAAAGCCGTGGTCTCTCTTTACCCCATTCTCTTTTTAAGAAGAATTAGGAACTTGGGAAAAGTCAAAATGGGGTGGGTTATCTAACTAGATTGCGTGTTGTAAGGAGGGATCCCTGGTAATTGGCTTGAGATTTGTAGGAAGGAAACCAATATTGGAAGAATGTTGAAAGGAGAACAAAGACAACTTGAACCAGAGAAGAGGCATTAAACTTTTTTTAAGCAGAAGAATTCCTTTTTTTCAAATGAAATTATGTATGGGAACTCAGATTAAAATGGGGCTGATGTAGTTGATTTTGGGGTGGGATGCTCAGAGCCTTACCCCCTTAGACTTATTGAGGTGATCCTGGGGCCCTTTTGTGGTGCCCATAATGGTAGTAGAGCATAGTTTGGAAACCCTTTGTTTGAATAATGATCACAAGAAAGTGAAATCTTCATTTTAGAAGGGCTTCATTTTAATGTAGGAGTCAGATGGTCACTAACACTGGCTTTGGGGCAAAAGGAACCAGTTTCTTTTCACTGAGTTCCACCGATATATAAAATTTCTATTTCATAAATTGATATAATGTTGGAACTCCTTTTTCCTTGTATATGGATTTGAGTAAAGACACCTAAAGGAGAAATCCCAAATTCTACAAATACCATTTACCAAGACAGGTGATTTTTTTTTTTCTGCTGGTCTCTGAAGAAAACAGCAGGATGTAATGGAAAGAGCTATGGATTGAAAATTAGAAATTTTTGTTTAGTCTCAGTTTTGCAGTTAACCAAGTTGTGACTTTGGGTAAATAAGTGAATGTATCTGAATATCAGTTTTCTTGAGCTGCAAAGTGATTGTTAGGGCTAGGTGTCTTATTTCTTTGCTCCCTTGTAGTTGAAAATTTCTACAAAATGCTATAGCAATTATAGTTGCAACTCTTAAAAACAGCATGTATTTAAAGAAGGAGGAAAACTAACAACATGAAAGTGATCAAGAGTGGGTGATTTCCGAATTTTAGTTAAATTTTCCTTATAATGACTTTCCAATAAAATGGCAATTTTATTCTATAGTTGGTTTATAACTTATTTTGTGTAGAATTTGGAGGAATTGAACTGAAGACTAGGTAAAAATTATTTTTTCCTCTAAGTACCTTTCACGAAAGTATAAATTTTCTATTCTGTAAATTGGTAAAATTTGAGAACATCTTTTTTTTTTTTTTTTTTTTTGAGTTGAAGTCACTCTGTTTCCCAGGCTGGAGTGCAGTCACACACTCATGGCCACTGCAGTCTCAACCTGCTGGGTTCAGGCGATCCTTCTGCTTCAGCCTTCTAAGTAGCTGGAACTACAAGCGTGTGCCACTATGCCTGGTAATTTTTTAATTTATTGTAGCGTTGAGGTCTTGCCATGTTTCCCAGGCTGGTTTCAAACCCATGGGCTCAGGCAATCCTCTTGCCTGTGTCTCCCAAAGTACTGGAATTACAGTGTGAGCCACTGTGACTGGCTTCTTTTTTCTTGACTGTAGATTTCAATAAATATTACTTTTTGTGAATGTATGTGATAAAGAGGAGAGGTTCATTTAATTTTCTCAAACCAGAATTAACTTCAATGCTTGCTTGCATTAATGTTATAATCCTGGGTAGGAATAGGTAGTTAATGGTAGAAAAACATGAGATGAATATCATAATTCAGACCTATTGTTTATGTTTATATTTTTTTTGTATTCTCCCCTCCTTTTTTTTTTTGAGTACTCCATTGCCCAGGCTGGAGTGCAGTGACACATTCATGACCACACCAGCGTCGACCTGCTGGACTTCGGCGATCCTTCTACCTCAGCCTTCCAGAACTACAGACACATGCTACCATGCCTGACAAATTTTTAAAATTTATTGTAGAGACAGGTCTCACAGTGTTGCCCAGGCTTGTCTCGAACCTACAGGCTCAGGCAATACTCTTGCCTTGGCCTCCCAAAGTGCTGGGATTACAGGCCTGAGCCACCGCGTCAGCCCCCCTTTTGTTTTTTAATAATTTAAGTGCTTTATGTTAAAGTGATACTTAAAATTTTAAGTAACATGAAAATGAATAAAATTTAAAAATCGCCATATTCTTTACCAACTGCCTGAAATTAACAAACATAAAGATGTTCACCAAATGCCATCGATATATAAAGGATGTCTTTGGTCGTCTATAAAATTTTTTTTTCCTCAGATAAAAGCTGAATGTCGGCTGGGCACAGTGGCTCAAGCCTGTAATCCCAGCACTTTGGGAGGTGGAGGTGAGAGGATTGCCTGAGCTCAGGGGTTCGAGACCAGCCTGGGCAACATGGTGAGACCTCATCTCTACAATAAATCAAAAATTTAGCTGGGCGTCGTGGCACATGCCTGTGGTTCCAGCTACTTGGAAGGCTGAGATGGAAGGATCACCTGAGCCCAGCAGGTTGAGGCTGTGGTGGCTGTGAGTGTGCCACTGCACTCCAACCTGGACAACAGAGTAAGACTTCGACTCAAAAAAAAAAGTTGGCCGGGCTCGGTGGCTCAGCCTGTAATCTTGCGCCTTTGGGAGGCTGAGGTGAGTGGATTGCCTGAGCCCGCGGGTTTGAGACTCGCCTGGGCAACTTGGCGAGACCTCATCTCTACAATAACTCAAAAAATTAGCCGGGCGTGGTAGCGTGCATCTGTAGTTCCGGCTACTCGGAAGACTGAGGCAGAAGGATCTCTGGAGCCCAGCAGGTTGAGGCTGCGGTGGCCGAGAGCGGTCACTGCACTCCAGTCTGGGCAACGGAGTGAGACTCCAACTCAAAAAAAAAAAAAAATTATGGTAAATGACATATTTCAGATGGTTTTTATTAGTAGGAAGACTGATTGCAAGACTTTCCCTCTTTACATACCAGGCAACTGTCCCAACCTTACCCACATACAGCTTTCAAAGGTGCCTGAGGATTCTAGTTCCTGTCTTAGGGTATTTTCAGACAGTTTCTTATTGAGGTCTCACCTGCAGGCAGCAGGTATGAGAAAGCA
This sequence comes from Carlito syrichta, assembly GCF_000164805.1. Taxonomy (NCBI): domain Eukaryota; kingdom Metazoa; phylum Chordata; class Mammalia; order Primates; family Tarsiidae; genus Carlito; species Carlito syrichta. The sequence goes on from NW_007251079.1 coordinate 161,206, forward strand.
AAACTCCTATCATTGTTTTATGTGCCTCCTACCTTCCAAATCTCACTGATGTTATTTTTTTCTACCCTTGTAGATTTAGATCTTCCTTTCCTGTTTTCAGTATCTTAGAGGAAGCAAATAATGCTTTACATTATAATGAGTGGGCTACTTGATTTTGTTTTTTAGTCGTTCCCACTCAGTTTTCTCTGTTACAATACATATGAAAGAAACTACAAATGATGGAGAAGAGCTTGTTAAAATTGGGAAGTTGAACTTGGTAAGCATCTATTTTAATACTACTCTTTCATTCTTAACTTCTTCACTGAGCATCTTGGAATTTTGAACATATAGACAAAATTTTTATAGTTATGTGGTTATTAGCATTGTAGTGGGAGAAAAAATTTATTATAGAAACATTATTTTGCTGGCTATTTAATATATTATGTATAATTTGAGAATGGGCGTCTTTGAATCCAAATCCAGTAGACTTTTCCTTTTTATTTTTAAAATTAAAGGTTGATCTTGCAGGAAGTGAAAACATTGGCCGTTCTGGAGCTGTTGATAAGAGAGCTCGCGAAGCTGGAAATATCAATCAGTCGTTGCTGACTTTGGGAAGGGTTATTACTGCTCTTGTAGAACGAACACCTCATGTTCCTTATCGAGAGTCTAAACTAACTAGAATCCTCCAGGATTCTCTTGGGGGGCGTACAAGAACATCTATAATTGCAACAATTTCTCCTGCATCTCTCAATCTTGAGGTAAGCTCTTTGAAAGGAAGCTGGAAGTATAGTAACTGTAATCCTTAGTTATCATTTACTTTAAAAGACCTGCTGGTCTCCGGTGAGTCTTCTGCCTCAACCTTCCAAGTAGCTGGAACTATAGACACACACCACCATGCCCAGCTAATTTTTTATATTTTTTTATTTTTTGAGTTGGACTCTCACTCTGTTGCCCAGACTGGAGTGCAGTGGCCGCTCCCGGCCACCGCAGCCTCGACCTGCTGGGCTC
>NW_007251079.1:162325-178523 GCF_000164805.1 Carlito syrichta
CCCAGGCGGGTCTCAAACCCTCAGGCTCAGGCAATCCACTCACCTCAGCCTCCCAAAGTGCTGGGATTACAGGCTGAGCCACTGAGCCCGGCTGGGACATTTCATATAAATAGAATTACATAATATGTAGTCTTTTATAACTAGCTTCTTTCACTTAGCTTAATATTTTCAAGTTTCATCTATGTCGTAGTATATATCAATACTTTGTTCTTGTTTTTGGGGGAATAATATTTTGTTGTATGAATGTAGAGTATTTTGTTTATTCACCAGTGGTAGAATTCACTTAGTTTAAGACTAGTCTAAAGGAAAATAATATTGGGTCAAATTATCATAAGGGTCAAGACCTTGAAAATTGAAAAGAAGGACAAAAATATTGGGATATTTTGAACAACTTTCTTTTTAGAGGTTGAGTATAGTAGTCTTAATGAGTAGAGTTTTATTTATTTTCTTTCCCATAGCTATCTCTTTTTTTTTACTTTAAAAGATTTACTGGCACATTTATTTTATACTATAGTGTAAAAGAAGCCACCACGCCCAGCGCTAATGTTTTACTTATTTATTTATTTTTGATTTGGAGTCTCACTCTGTCGCCCAGACTGGAGTGCAGTGGCCGCTCCCGGCTACCGTAGCCTCGACCTGCAGGGCCCCTGCGATCCTTCCGCCTCAGCCTTCCAAGTAGCCGGAATTACAGGCATGCGCTGCCACGCCCGGCTGATTTTTTGATTTATTGTAGAGATGAAGTCTTGCTGCCCAGGCGGGTCTCGAACCCACGGGCTCAGGCAATCCACTCACCTCAGCCTCCCAAAGGCACGAGATTACAGGCTGAGTCACCGAGCCCAGCTTCATAGCTATCTTTTAAAGAAAATGAGTAGAGTTTTAGATTCATTGTAACCATAACTTCTTACTTGTAAGTTAGTATTAATACATTTTTGATAACAGTACTACATTACTCTCACAGTATCTTTACTGATTGACTGTTTCTTTCCATGACAGGAAACTCTGAGTACATTGGAATATGCTCATAGAGCAAAGAACATTTTGAATAAACCTGAAGTTAATCAGAAACTCACCAAAAAAGCTCTTATTAAGGTAATTGTCAATTTTCATGGAGTAATATAATCTTGCTTGACAAATGTGAAAATAAGGAACTGAAACAAACATAATCGGTTAACAAGATGTGTTAAATTGCCTGTGGAAGGCTTTTTATCAAGTGATTTTAAACTAGGTTACTTATGGCTGATGCGGTGGCTCAAGCCTGTAATCCCAGCACTTTGGGAGGCTGAGGTGAGCAGGTTGCCTGAGCCCACGGTTCTAGAACAGCCTGGGCAACTTGGTGAGACCTCATCTCTACAATAAATCAAAAAATTATTTGGGCTTGGTAGTGTGCGCCTGCAGTTCTGACTACTTGGAAGGCTGAGGCGGAAGGATCACATGAGCCCAGGAGGTCGACGCTAAGGTGGCCATGAGCATGCTACTGCACTCCAGTCTGGGCGATGGAGTGAAACTCCAACTCAAAAAGTAAGTAAATAAATAAATAAAAATAAACTAGGTATTTTATATGTTAAAATGTTTTTGTTGTAATTTTATTGCATTGACTTTACCAGCTTTATCAACTAACTTGATACCCTTAGAAAAATTTGCATTTATTTACAGTTATAAAATTTATTTGCATCTTTGTAGTATAATTTACATACCATAATATCCACCTATTGTAAGCACACAATCCAATGCTTTTTAGTACATTTACAGTGTAGTACAACATCTAGCTTCAGAACATTTTTATCACAGTTCCCTTTCTCCTTTGAAATCAAGTGATCACTGATCCACTTTGTGTCTATAGTTTGACCTTCTGTGGGAATTCTATAAGTGGAATCATACAGCATTTAGTCTTTTGTATCTGGCTTCTTTTACTTGGCATAACATTTGAAGTTCCATTTATATTACCACATATATCAGTAGTTCATCTTTTTTTATGTCTGAAGAGCATTCCATTATACGGATAATACCATATGTTGTTATGCATTCACCAATGGACATTAGGATTGTTTCCAATAATGCCATTATGAACATTCCCAAGCAAGTCTTTGGGTTGATACGTTTTCATTTCTCTTGTTTAGATACTTAGGTGTTTAATATCTGGGTCACATAGTAAGTTTACGCTTAACTTTTTTATTTTTTAAACTTCTGATAGAGACAGGAGTCTTGCTTTGTTACCCAGACTGGACTCAAACTCCTGGCTTCAAGCAGTCTTCCCCACTTGGCCTCCCTAAGTACTGGGATTACAGGTGTGAGCCACCATGCCCCACTTAAGTTTATCACTGAGACACTTTTCCAAGTGTTTGTGCCACATTACATTTCCATCAGCAATGTATGAGGGTAGCAGTTTCTCCGCATCCTCTCTAACACTTGTTATGGTCTGCCTTTTTAATTTCAGCCACTGTAAGAGGTATAAAATGGTACCTCAGTGTGATTTTCATTAGTATTTCCCTAATGACTAATGATGTTGAGCATCTTTTCACATGCTTGTTATCCATCTGTATAACTTTTGGTGAACTGTCTATTCAGATACTTGGCTTAATTTTTAATTAGGTTATTTGTTTTCTTATTATTAAGTTGAAGGTGTTGTTTCTATATTCTAGATACAAGCCCTCTATGAGGTATGATTTGCAAATATTTCCTCCCAGTCTGGTTTGTCTTTCCTTCTACTTGATGGTTTTTTTTTTTTTTGAGTTGGAGTCTCACTCTGTCGCCCAGACTGCTGGGCTCCGGTGATCCTTCCGCCTCAGCCTTCCGAGTAGCCGGAATTACAGGCATGTGCTACCACTCCGGCTCATTTTTTGATTTATTGTAGAGATGAGGTCTCACTGCCCAGGCGGGTTTTGAACCCGCTGTATTTTTTTTTTTTTAAGTAAGGTTTTTTATTGAGATAATTGTAGATTCAGCCAGGCGTGGTGATTCATGCATGTAATCCCAGCACTTTGGAAGGTGGAGGTAAGAGGATTGCCTGAATCCATGAGTTGGAGACCATCCTGGGCAACTTGGCGCAACCTTGTCTCTACAATGTATCAAAAAATTAACTGGATGTGGTGGCGCACACCTGTAGTTCCAGCTCCTTGGAAGGCTGAGGCAGAAGGATGACCTGAACCCAAGAGGTCCAGGCTGTGGTAGTGGTGATCGTGCCACTGCACTCCAGCCTGGGTGACAGAATGAGACTCCAACTCAAAAAAAAAAAAGAAAAAAAGATTCATGTGCATATATAAGTAATTAAAATAAATCCTTTGGACATTTTGTCAAACTATAGTATTTCACCCCAGAGTATTGACATTAACAATCAACTGATCTTATGCTTCAGTATTTCTCGTGTGTGTGTGTGTGTGTGTGTGTGTGTGTGTGTGTGTGTGTGTATGTGTATTGTATTCTAGGCAATTTTGTCCCATGAGTATGCTCGTGAATCCCTCACAACAAACAGTCCAGATACTGAACAGTTCCATCACTACGAGGATCCCTCATGGAGTCCTTTTACATCCACCTTCTTCCTGCCCCTAATTCCCCTCCCTAACCTGGTACCCGCTGATCTGTCTTATATTTATAGAATTTTGTCATTTCAAAAATGTTATCAAATGCAATCATATAGTATATAAACTTTTGAGATTGACATTTTTTACTCAGCATAATTCTCTGGAGTTTAAATCAAGTGTGTGTTTCAATAGATTTGTCTTTTTTAGTGCTAAGTCATACTTCATTGTAAGTATATACCATTCATACTAGTTTATTAACCATCCATGCATCTATCAAATGACATATGGGCTGATTTATCTGGGATAGTTACTCTAGAGTACAATTGCTGGGTTGTATTGTAATGGGATGTTTAAGGTTTTTTGTTTATTTGTTTGTTTGAGTTGGTGTCTTACTCTGTCACCCAAACTGAAGTGCAGTGGCACGCTCACAGCCTCCGCAGCCTCTGCTGGGCTCAGGTGATCCTTTCGTCTCAGCTTTCCAAGTAACTGGAACTACAGGCATGTGCCACCATCCCTGGCTAATTTTTTGATTTTTAGAGACGAGTTCTCGCCATGTTGCTCGGGTTGGTCCTGAACCCCTGAGCTCAGGCAATTTTCTCACCTCTGTCTCCTAAATGCTGGGATTACAGATGTGAGCCACTGTACCCGGCTGTTTGTTTTTGAGTCAGAGTCTCACTCTGTCTACCGGACTGGAGTGCAGTGGCATTCTCATGGCTATCACAGCCTTGACCTTCTGGTCTCAAGTGATCCTTCAGTCTCAGCCTCCAGAATAGCTAGGACTACAGGTGCATGTCTCCATGCATAGCTGATTTTTTGGCTTTTTTGTAAATATGAGATCTTGCCACATTTCCCAGACTGTCTCAAACTCCTGGGCTCAGACAGTCTTCTCACCTCTCCCTTTTAAAGTGCTGGGATTAGAGGCAATAGCTATTGCACCTGGCCTGAATGTTTAGGGTTTTTTTTTGAGTTGGAGTCTCACTCTGTCACCCAGGCTGGAGTGCAGTGGCACACTCATGGCCACCACAGCCTCGACCTGCTTTACTCAGGCAATCCTTCCACCTCAGCCTTCCAAGTAACTGGCACTACAGGCCACCATGCCTCGCTGATTTTTTTTATTTATTGTAGAGATGAGGTCTCACCAAGTTACCAGGGCTGGTCTCAAACCCATATACTCAGGCAGTTTTCTCACCTCAGCTTCCCAAAGTGCTGGGATTATAGGCGTGAGCCACCGCACCCGGTCGTGTTTAGTTTTTTAAAGAACTGCCAAACTTTTTCAGAGTAGCTGTACCATTTTATATTCCTACTAACAACATATGAATGATACAGTTTCTCCACAATCTCACCAGAATTTGGTGTTATAATTTTTTTTTTTTTTTTTTTGAGTTGGAGTCTTACTCTGTCAACCAGACTAGAGTGCAGTGGCACGCTCCTGGCCACCTCAGCCTCAACCTGCAGGGTCCGGCAATCCTTCCGCCTCAGCCTTCCAGGTAGCTGGAATTACAGGCACGCACTACCATGTCCGGCTAATTTTTTTTTTTTATTTATTGTAGAGATGAAGTTTTGCCAAGTTGCCCAGACGAGTCTTGAACCAGCGGGTTCAGACAAGCCACTCACCTCAGCCTCCCAAAGTGTTGGGATTACAGGCTGAGCCACCAAGCCCGGCTGGTGTTGTCATTTTTAAATTTTAGCTGTTCTGATAGGTGATAGATATAGCTCATTGTGTTTTTAACTTACATTTTTCTAATGGCTAGTGGTGTTGAACATCTTTTATGTGCTTATTTGATGTTTATTTGTATGTATAATATATACATATATATTTATTTCCTCTTACAATGTATTTGTAGACATGCCTGTATTACTTTTCCTATAGAGTTTTCCTGTAGTATCTTTTGATGTGTTCATCTGTTTTTTTATTTCTGTAAATTGGTAATTGGATCTTGAGGCTTGATTAAATTCAGGTTTTCTCTTAATTGTTTTTGGCAAGACTAATTCATGAGTGGTGGTGTGTGTTCTTCCATTACGAAGCAAATCATTTCTGGTTCTTTGTCTTTTTTTAAGCAATTGATGATCATCAGTAACTTGATCAATTAGTTTTTTTAAGGTTGCAAAATGGTAATATTCAAATTCGGTTATTATTTCTTAATTGACTGCTGAGTTACAGATTGAGTATCCCTTATCCAAAATGCTTGGGACCAGTGTTATTTTACATCTCAGAATTTTTCAGTTTTTAGAATGCTTGCATATACATAATGAAATATCTTGGAGATAGGACCCAAGTATAAACACGAAATTCATTTATGTTTTGTTTTTGTTTTTGATTCAGGGTCTCAGTCATCCAGGCTGGAGTGTAGTGGCAAAATCATGGCTCACTTCAGCCTTGACCTCCTGGGCTCAGGCAATCCTTCTGCCTCAGCCTCTCAAGTAGCTGGGACTATAGACCTGCACCACCATGCCCAGCTAATTTTTTAAATTTTTTGTTTGTCTTTCTTTCTTTCTTTCTTTCTTTCTTTCTTTCTTTCTTTCTTTCTTTCTTTCTTTCTTTCTTTCTTTCTTTCTTTCTCTCTCTCTCTCTTTCTCTCTCTCTCTCTCTCTCTTTCTTTCTTTCTTTCTTTCTTTCTTTTTTTTTTTTTTTTTTTTTTTTTTTTGTCAGAGTCTTACTCTGTGAACCAGGCTGGAGTGCAGTAGCATGCTCACAGCCACTGCAGCCTCGACCTGCTGGGCTCAGGCAATCCTTTTGCCACAGCCTTCCAAGTCGCTGGAACTACAGGCATGTGTCATCACGTCCAGCTAACTCTTTGATTTATTATAGAGACGAGGTCTTGCCATGTTGCCCAGGCTGATTGCGAACCTGTGGGCTCAGGCAGTCCTCTTGCTTCTGCTTCCCTAGGTGTTAGGATTACAGGTGTGAGCCACTGCACCTGGCTGTTTTTAAATTTTTCGTACAGATGAGGTCTTGCCATGTTGCCTAGACTGGTCTCAAACTCCTATGTTTAAGCAGCTCTCCCACCTTGGCCTCCTGAAGTGTTGGGATTATAGGCATGAGCCACCATATCTAACCTCATTTATGTTTCTTATACATATAACCTGAAGGTAACTTTATGCAATATACTAAATAATTTTGTACTCGAAACAAACTTTTGATTGTGACCTCTCACATGAGGTCAGATATGGAATTTTCTACTTGTGACATTGTGTTGACACTAAAAACGTGTGGATTTTTGGAACATTTCAGATTTTTGGATTAGGGGTGCTTAATGTGTACCTTTATAAAGAAAAACTTTCATCCATCCTGGGGTATAGTTCTTATAGGAAAGGCAGGACATATGCTTGATTAATTTCCTTTATTTGCCAGTTTTGAGGATAAGACTTGGTTTTCTAGCCTTTTTTAGTGCCATTATAAGCTCATGGGGCTGGGTGTGGTGACTCACACCTGTAATCCCTTTGGGAGGTGGAGGTGGGAGGATTGCCTGAGTCTAGGGGTTCAAAACCTGCTTGGGCAATTTGGTGAGCCTTCATCTCTACAATAAATCAAAAAATTAGCTGGGTGTTGGGGGTGCACACCTGTAGTTCCAGCTACTTTGAATGCTGAGGCAGAGGGATCATCTGAGCCCAGCAGGTCAAGGCTGTGGTGACCGTGAGTGTGTCACTGCATTCCAGTCTGAGCCACAGAGTAAGACTCTGTTTCAAAGAAAAAAGAAAAAGAAACTGATGAGTTTAAAGTATTTGTCCATTGTAGTTATTATCCTCACTGGTGCTCAAACTCTCTTATCTTTATCTTTAAGTGACTTCTTGAATCCTTTCACTAGCCTGGTGAGCTTTGTGTGCTTCCTTCCTGTCTTGTTTGACAAGATGTTCTAGGTTCACCTTGACTGTTTCCTGCTCCAGTCCTAGAATCAGACACTTCTCTAAGGCATCTTTGTTTCTTTTAGTGTGAAAAGCACCAATCTGAGTACTGGAGGTTGTGTTTTTTCTGGAAGAGCCCATATATTTTTATAGTGAGTGCTTTTATTTTGTTTTGGTTTTTTTAAGTGAGATCTCATCCTGTGGCCCAGGCTGGGGTATATACAGTGGCACCATCACAGCTCACTGATGGGACTACAAGTGTGTGCTACCACACCCAGATAGTTTTTTTGATTTTTTTTTTTTTTGTAGAGATAAGGTCTTTCTATGTTGCCCAGTCTGGTTGAACTCCTGGCCTCAAGCAATCCTCCTGCCTCGACCTCCCAAAGTGCTAGAGTTATAGGTGTGAGCCACCATGCCTGGCTATAGTGAGTGATTTTAAAAGTGCTTTGACTTTATTTCTAAACAAATTAATATTGGTTTAAAAATATCATTATAACTTTGTTTCATACTTTGTTTTAACAAACATAAAAAGCCAACGTTATGTTTTATTTTTTGCATATCTTCCCCAAACTGAATGAAAAAAAGTACTAACTTGACACCTACAACATTCTTCTCATGTAGGAGTATACAGAAGAGATAGAGCGCCTGAAACGAGATCTTGCTGCAGCTCGTGAGAAAAATGGAGTGTACATTTCTGAAGAAAATTATAGGTAAGCCCTTGGCTATGGAGTTAATTTTCAGGAATAAGAATTTTCTGATAACAGGCTGTTTGAAGTAAAATTTACTTGTGTAAGTAAAATCTTTATATCTTATGCCAATAACTCTGCTTTGACATTGATATGTAATTATCAAACACTTTTTAGAAAATCTTTTATTAACTTTTGTTTTGTTTTTGAGTCGGGATCTCATTCTGTTGCCCAGCCTGGAGTGCAGTGATATGATTATTGCTCACTGCAGCCTTGACTTCTGCCTCCGCCTCTCAAGTAGCTGGGACTGCCACCATGCCTGGCTAATTATTTTTTTTTGAGTTGGAGTCTCACTGTCGCCCAGACTGGAGTGCAGTGGCCGCTCCCGGCCACCGCAGCCTCGACCTGCTGGGCTCCGGCGATCCTTCCACCTCTGCCTTCCGAGTAGCAGGAACTACAGGTGCGCGCTATCACACCCAGCTAGTTTTTTTAATTATTCTCAAGATGAGGTATCGCCAAGTTGCCCAGGCGGGTCTCGAACCCACGGACTCAGGCAATCCACTCACCTCAGCCTCCCAAAGGTGTGGAATTACAGGCTGAACCATCGAGCCCGGCTTCAGCTAATTTTTTATGTTTTTATAGAGACAAGATTTTGCTATGTTGCACATACTGGTCTTGAACTCTATATTCAAGTGATCCTCCCATCTTGGCCTCCCAGAGTGCTGGGATTACAGGAGTGAGCCATTGCACCTGTCCTGACTTTTGATATTTTAATAATTATAGATTCATATGAAGTTTCAAGAAGAGTACAAGAGAGCTTCCATATATTTTTTACCCAGTTTTTCCTAATGGTTTCTTCTTATGTAACTAGAGTATAATATCAAAGCTGGGAAATTGACATTGGTACTGTGTGTGTGTGTGTGTTTGTGTGCGCGCGGGTGTGCATTTGTGTAACTGTATGCCATTTAATCACGTGTACATTTGTCTAACCACTGCAATCAAGATACAGAACTATCCTATCATAGCAACATCTCTCTTGCTACCTCCTATAGTCACATTTACCCTTCCTTCCTTCAGTGATCCCTAATCCCTGGCAGCCACTAATCTATTCACTTTTTAAAGCCCTAGGATAGTTTGTTCAAAGGAAAGCTTCTGCTGAAGTCCATTATATAAAATCAACAGCAGGGACAATAGAGAAAACGAGGGAAGAAGGAAAGTAGGGGGCTAAGGACTATAACTAGATAATCCCCTTCTGAGCACGCTGGTTCGAGACCACTCTGGGCAACTTGGCGAGACCTTGTCTCTACAAGAAGTCAGAGCTTAGCCAGGCGTGGTGGCATGTGCCTGTGGTTCAGCTACTTGGAATACTGAGGTGGAAGGCTCACCTGAGCCCCCCAGGTTGAGGCTGCGGTAGCCGTGAGCGGGCCACTGCACTCCAGCCTGGGTGACAGTGAGACTCCAACTCAAAAAAAAGAAAAGAAAAAGAGCCGGGCGCAGTGACTTACTCCTATAATCCCAGCACTTTGGGAGGCCAAGGTGAGAGGATTGCTTGAGCCCACGGGTTCAAGACCAGCCTGGGCAACTTGGTGAGACTTCATCTCTACAATAAATCAAAAAATTAGCTGGGTGTGGTGGCATGTGTGTGTAGTTCCAGCTATTTGGAAGGCTGAGACGGAAGGATCACCTAAGCCCAGCAGGTTAGAGGCTGTGTTAGCTGTGAGTGTGCCACTGTACTCCAGTCTGGATGACAAAGTAAGACTCCAACTCAAAAAAAAAAGATAGAAAAAGAAAATTCCTAGTTGTATTTATCCTTGGAGATATTAGGTAGGGTAACTTCCATGGGTCATTTTAAAAAAATTGATTATGATGAAAGGTATTTAGAGCTAATGAGTAATAACCAGAAACATTTAAATATAATCTTTTATTGAACTTTTTTATAGATGTTATATTACATGATCTTTCTAATGGTATAGACTTTGTTTAATAAATTCACTTTTTTCCAATTGTCATAATGTGCTATATTCTGGTTCATATGCTAACTTTACAAATGCTCAAAAAAATTTTATTAACCTTTTAATACCTTTGGTAAAAATGCTCAAATTTATATTGTATTATATTGTATCACAGGTTATTATATAATTCTAGTATCCTTTCTGTGTGACTTTAGTTTTATTTGATTATTTCTTTTCCATACCCAATAGATAAAATCTTTTTTTATAAAAAATTATTTTGTAAATTTGCACTTAATTCTTGAATTTGATTTTTTCCTTTTTTTTGAATTGGAGTTATACTCTGTTGCCCAAACTGGAGTGCAGTGACATACTCATGGCCACTGCAGCCTAAATCTGCTAGGCTCAGGTGATCCTTCTGCCTCAGTCTTCTAAGTAACCACAGGGGAGTGTCACCATGCCCTCCCAATTTTTTAAATTTTATTTATTGTGGAGATGAGGTCTTGCCAAATTGCCTGGGCTGGTCTCAAAGCCCTGGACTCAGGTAATCCTCTCACTTCTACCTCCCAAAGTGTTGGAATTACAGGTGTGAGCCACCGTGCCCAACAGATATACTCTTTTATAGTAAACACTGCAGTGTTTACTATTTTTTTCAATTGCTTATTTTACTGATATCTCATTTCTACCACTTGTATATTTTTTATACTTTTATTTTTATTTGAGTTTTTGTTTTTTTGTTTTTGAGTTAGAGTCTCACTCCATCGCCCAGACTGGAGTGCAGTGGCTGCTCCCGGCCACCGCAGCCTCGATCCACTGGGCTCCGGCGATCCTTCCGCCTCAGCCTTCCAAGTAGCTGGAACTACAGGCGTGCACTACCACGCCCAGCTAATTTTTGATTTATTGTAGAGATGAGGTCTCGCCAAGTTGCCCAGGCAGGTCTCGAACCCGCGGGCTCAGGCAATCCACTCACCTCGGCCTCCCAAAGCACTGGGATTACAGGCTGAGCCACCAAGCCCAGCCGTTGATTTTTATTTGATAAGTACTTTTTTTTTTTTTTGAGTTGGAGTCTCGCTCTGTCGCCCAGACTGGAGTGCAGTGACTGCTCCCGGCCACCGCATCCTCAACCTGCTGGGCTCCAGCGATCTTTCTGCTTCAGCCTTCCAAGTAGCTGGAACTACAGGCGCGCGCTACCACGCCTGGCTAATTTTTTGGTTTATTGTAGAGATGAGGTCTCACCAAGTTGCCCAAGCAGGTCTCGAACCCGCGGACTCAGGCAATTCACTCACCTCAGCTTCCCAAGGTGCAGGATTGTAGGCTGAGCCACCAAGCCCGGCTTGATAAGTACTTTTTAATGTTTAAGTTTGAAAATTGCAGCTTGATAAGATGAGTGATTTCTGGTGTTTTACAGCCCTGTAGTGTGAATGTGTTTAACTGTAATTTATTGTATATTTTTACAAAGCTAGGAGAGAGAATTGTATTTCATTTTATTTCATTTTTTTGAATTGGAGTCTCACTCTCGTCATTCAGACTGAAGTGCAGTGGCACCCTCATAGCCACCTCAGCCTTGACCTGCTGGGGTTAGGCAATCTTCTGCCTCAGCCTTTTAGATAGCTGTAACTACAGACACACGATACCACACCTGGCTAGTTTTTGTGATTTATTGTAGAGACAAGGTCTCACCAAGTTGCCCAGGCTTGTCTTGAATCCCCAGGCTCAGGCAGTCTTCTCACCTTGGCCTCCCAAAGTGCTGGAATTACAGGCTGAGCCACCACGCCTGGCCAAGAGAATTTTAAATGTTCAGTACATAAAGAAATATTTGAGGTGATGGATATGTTAATTGCCCTGATTTGATATTCAATGACATAATAATGATACATTGTATACACATGTTGAAATATCACTCTGTATTTCCTAAAATATGTACAATTATTACATTTCCCCTAAAAATAACAGGGAAAAATATTTTAGTTTTGGCATCAGAATGCTTAGCTGCTAGAAAACCCAACTTACAAGGTCTTAAAACAGCAAGCGAGTTTACTGGCTCTAAGTATGGAAAATCCAGAGCTAGAAGGAGCTTCAAGGCTATGGGAGACTGTAATTGAAGAGTCCAGGTTGTATCTTCCCACTCCTGCCCTCCTAGGGCCGGCTTTTCACTAAGGGTGATGGCCAGCAGCATGAAACTACATGCTGTCTCATTCTTGTCCAGTGTGGTTGGGAAGCTGCTTGTCCTTTACCTAGCAAACTGGACAGGGAACACAACTTATTGGTAAGTTTAGGCCTGGGTTGTGTCCATATATGGACTAATGACTGGCAAGGGAGTTGAGCTTTACCTGATTGTCCTTAGCCAGTCAGGCTTTGTCCCTGGAGCTGGGAATCGGTCTTGTCCATATGAACAACTTGTCTGCTGCATCCCTTGTCAGGGGATGGTTATTTCCCAGAGGAAATCTGAATGCTGAAGACGAGTGCTTAATAGGTAACCAGTAAACGTCTGCTATAGATGCCTTTGTTCCTTAATTTCCTATTAGTCAAGTAGTAGACTTTGTAGACTGTCCAATTTTCTTCTGTGATCCATCTCTGATTTTTTTTTTTTTTTAAGAGACAGGGTCGTATTCTAAGTGAACTGTCACAAACAAAAAAACGGAATACTGCATGTTCTCACTCATAGCAGGTCCTATACATTCACTGGGCACCCGACAAGCACAGAGTTGGGAACAACTGACTTTGGGCACTACTAGCAGGAGGAGGGAGGGAGAGGAAGTAAAGGGCACACAACCACCCATTGGGTACTGTGTCCACTACCAGGGAGAAAGAAGGCTCACTAGAAGTCCAAACCCCACCTGCATGCGATTTGCTTATGTAGCAAATCCTTACATGTACCCTAAATCTCTAAAATAAAAATGAAAAAAATAAAGAGGGTCTTGCTCTGTCAGATAGGCTGAAATTTAGTGATGGGATTATGGCTCACTGAAACCCTGACCTGCTGGACTCAAGTGATCTTCCTGCCTCAGCCTTCCAAGTAGATGGGGCTACAGGCATGCATCACCAATGCCCAGCTAATATGTGTATGTGTGTGTATGTTTTTTGTTTTGTTTTTTTGTAGAGGCAGGGTCTTTTGATTTTTGTCCAGGCTGGTCTTGAACTCCTGGCCTAAAGCAATCCTGCTGCCTTTTCTCCCAAAGTGCTGGGATTACAGGCTTGAACCAGTATGCCCAGCTTCTTTGATATTTTGTTTTGCTTTTTAGAAACAATTTTACTGGCTTTGCAAAATACTCAAGTTCATCCACGAAGACTTAAGATGCCCTATATTTAGAACAATATGTCAGGTATGGTGGTGCCTGTAATCCCAGCATTTTTGGGAGAGTAAGACCAGAGGATCAGATGAGTTTAGGAGGTCAAGCCCAATCTGGGCAACACAGCAAGATACTTTCTCTAATTATATCTGTACACACTTTTTTCTTCTATATATATTATATAAAAGAATATGCATACATATTTTTTCTTTTTTGTGTGTGTGTGTGTGTGTGTGTGTGTGTGTGTGTGTGTATAAAGACTAACATAAAATTATGTTTCAGGTAACAGTTTACCATGACTAGAAGGTTTTTTTTTTGAGTCTAAGTTTCGCTCTATCACCCAGGCTAGAGTGCAGTGGCATACTCATAACTACTGCAGCCTTGACCTACTGGGCTCAGGTGATCCTTCTGCCTTAGCCTTCCAAGTAGCTGGAACCACAGGCATGTGCCACAACCCCCAGCTAATTTTTTTATTTATTGTAGAGACGAGGTCTCACCATGTTGCCTAGGCTGTTCTTGAACCCGTGGGCTCAAGAACAGTCCTCTTGCCTCCACCTCGCAAAGTGCTGGGATTACAGGGCTTGAGCCACCGTGTCTGACTTAGAGGAGGCTTTCTTGGTATCTTAGAAGTAAAACATAAGCTGGGCTCAGTGGCTCATGTCTGTAATCCCAGCACTTTGGGAGGTAGAGGCAAGAGGTTTGGCTGAGTCCAGGGGTTCAAGAACAGCCTGGGAACTTGGTGAGACCTCATCTCTACAATAAATCAAAAAAATTAGCTGTGCATGGTGGTACATGCCTGTGGTTCCAGCTACTTGGAAAACTGAACTTGAGCCCAGCAGGTCGAGGCTACGGTGCCCATTCGCATGCCACTGCACTCCAATCTGGGTGACATAGTAAGACTCCTACTAAAAAAAGAAGAAAAAATTAATAATGATAATAATTGCTGACAAGGCACTCAATCCTGGCTGTTATCTTTAGAAATAATATGCATTATTGACTTTTTATCTTGTTCATGGTTTCTAGCTTAAGAAGTAAATTCAGTTTTTGTTTATCAATCCATGGTTGAAAATAATGTTCTTAGATATGAGGCATATTCTGAAACAATGTTCTCTCTGAAGAGCTTCTGGAATCATTACACCATTTATAAATCAGTCAGGGATCACAAAAACTACTGGCCAACATTTTTTTTTTCTAGTTTAGTTGCATGAGGTTTATAACATCTGCTTATTAAAAACAAACAAACAAAACTGTTGTATATCAAATGATTCTTCCTCTTCATTCTAGTCAGTTTTTTGTTTGTTTGTTTTTTGAGTTGGAGTCTCACTCTGTCACCCAGGCTGGAGTGCAATGGCGTGCTCACGGCGGCCACCCTACAACCAACATTTAAAATAGAGTAATGCTTTATTTGCCCCAAGCTTAACAAAAGTTAAAAATGTATTAAAACCAGCTCATTCATACAATAACATTGTTGAATTACCCCTTGACAACTCAATATAAAAAGGGCATTTCAAGCAGGGCTCGGTGGCTCAGCCTGTAATCCTGCGCCTTTGGGAGGCTGAGGTGAGTGGATTGCCTGAGCCCGCGGGTTCGAGACCCGCCTGGGCAGCGAGACCTCATCTCTACAATAAACCAAAAAATCAACCGGGCGTGGTTGCGCACGCCTGTAATTCCGGCTACTCGGAAGGCTGAGATGGAAGAATTGCTGGAGCCCAGCAGGCGAGACTGCAGTGGCCGGGAGCGGCCACTGCACTCCAGTCTGGGCAACAGAGTGAGACTCCAACTCAAAAAAAAAAAATCTTGCTGTTAAAAAAATATTTTTATGTTATTGTTTGAGAGAAGGTCACCTGTGCTAGAATGCAGTGGCACAATCATAGCTCACTGCAACCTCGACCTCCTGGGCTCAAGCGATTCTCCCACTTCAGCCTTTTGAGTAGCTAGGACTACGAAGTGTGTGCCACGGCTCTTTTATAGATGTAATGAATGTTCCTTATCTCCAAAAAATTATTAATGTTATTAAAGTTCTTTTTCTTTGCTTTGGGATCCTTTTTTTTCCTATTATGATATCTGTTACTTGTGTTTATTTTCTTCAAATGTCTAGTGATTTTTGGCTTGCAATTAAAATAGATTAGAAACTTTGTATGTGGGTGAGGCTTGTGGATCCATGAGTTAGTTGTATTGAAAAAGTGATGATCTCAGGGTTAAGTCTGGGTGTCCTTCAAATGTTAATCTTTGTTGGATTTATTCTTTTGGACAAAACCTCAGTCTTTCCTTAGAACACTTGCCCAGTTTTCTGTTTGGAGATTGTTATGGCTGCCGATATTCTGGGGTTAGAGTGGGTACAGGAAGCTGAGTATCCTGTTGTTCATTGTGTAGAGTTATGCTTAATTACCTGTTTCTAGCTGCTAAACCTTACTTCCACCCTACATGGTCTCTAGTGAAAGTAAAGCTGGAATTTCTGCAGTTCCTGTGGACTAGTGGCTTTCAATGGGAGAGGTGGGGGTGGGGAGGGTACTAGGGGATTCAATGGAAATACTCATTAAAAATATAAATTGGTTTAAAATATAAAGGGAATGTGATTTTATATTTCCTTTAAATATATAAGGGAAACTTTTCTCTAAGGTTGCACATGTGTATCATTTAATGAAAGTTAACAAGCAGAAAATACAGAGTGCACGAAGAAATTGTACACAAATTTTAAGAATGGAAAAAGCTGTATTGAATTAGAATATTGGTTTATTTTCTAAAATTTTTAAGATTTATTATGCATTCTGTCTTCTGAATAGCACTTTGGTACACTGAATCTCACGTTCAATCATCTAAGAGTGATATCGATCTGGAACCTCAACAAGTTTCAATTCAGCAGATAAAACATGCAGAATTTATATGAGAACACTGTAGTTGTCAATTTTGAA
>NW_007251079.1:178543-180511 GCF_000164805.1 Carlito syrichta
AGAGGGTGGTGGGGAGGGTGGTGGCTGGTGCTGCCACCTCAGAGGACATTTGGCAGTGTTCTGAGACATTTTTTGATTGTTATAACTTGGATACTACTGACTATCCTAAAATGCATAGGACATCTCCACAACAAGGAATTATCTGATCCAAAAGTCAGTAGTGCTGAGTCTGAGAAACTCCGCGCTAGAGAATAATCCTTTGATCTCAGGAGGGTTTATGTGGTGATGTGAGAGTGGTATTTGGGTGTGTGTGTGTGCGCACATGTGTGCACGTGTGTATGCAGGGCCAGGGAGTATAATTGCTCTGAATACATACTTTAATCCTCCAGTTTTTAGCCCTCATTATTACCCTTTCCTTCTAAGATACTTGATGTCGGTATCCCAAATCTTTCCAGCATTCTGTGAGGCATGTTTATATTTCATATCTCTGATTATGGACTCTTAGGTTGTATTCTCTCCCATCTCTACTTTGCTTTTTGTTTTTGTTTTTTTTGAGTTGGAGTCTCACTCTGTCACCCCGACTGGAGTGCAGTGGCTGCTCCCGGCCACCGCAGCCTCGACCTGCTGGGCTCCGGCGATCCTTCCGCCTCAGCCTTCCAAGTAGCTGGAACTACAGGCGTGCACTACCATGCCCGGCTGATTTTTTGATTTATTGTAGAGATGAGGTCTAGCCAAGTTGCCCAGGCAGGTCTCAAACCCACGGGCTCAGGCAATCCACTCACCTCAGCCTCCCAAGGTGCGGGATTACAGACTGAGCCACTGAGCCTGGCTCTATTTTGAGCTATAGTCCTCTGCTGGCTTTCTAGTTTCTCAAGTCTGATTCACACATGCTTTTTCCCTCATTGGTTGAGACTCTCAGTTTCAGAATGGTGTGTCAAGGAAAAATATAAAACAAAGACAGGGGCCTATTTGTTCTTTGCTGTTTGTATTTATTGCTTATTGACACTAGGTATCATTATCCTGGTGGTAACAAATGGTGGAAATGAGTTTGTGTAACTGCTGCAATTGTGTTAGAATAAATTTTACAGGAGTTAGAAAAAATATTAAATGCTAAATTAATATCAAATTGTATTTTAGAGCCATAAATGGAAAATTAACTCTTCAAGAAGAGCAGATACTAGAATTGATTGAAAAAATTGCTGCCCTTGAGGAGGAGCTAAGTAAGGTGAGCATTCAAACAATTTATTTTTTTTATTTTTATTTTAATCAATATTTTTTATTATGATATTGTGGGGTACAGTTAAGGGTTAGTTATACAAATATGCTTCATTCAGGCACCCTTGTTGATAAGAGGTGTCTCCCCATCCCCAGACAGATATTTGCTACCGTTAATCCCGTCTCCCTTCCCCTCCCCCCAAAACAATTTTTAATGTTATGTGAAAAGCAAATACTAAAAGAAAATTTTAGAATATGAAGGGCCTAGTATATTTTTTGTTCTGATGATCCTTATATTAGAAGTAAGTTGTATCATAATTTTACTATCAGTGATAATGAAAAACCTGACAGCTTATATTAATGCAACATTATAAGAAATTAACTGAATTATGTGATTTTTGTTGTTAAAGCTACAAAATAGTGGATGCTGAGGCATTTTTGATAAAATGTTTATCAGATGAAGGAATGCACATATTGGGAGACTGGATATTAAGTAAAAGTAATAACTAGGTTAGGCAAGAGACCTGACCCTTCAGTGTCACTATCACATTAACAAATCCATTGACAGTGTTAGAAGGAACCTGAAAAGTTAACCCCACTACACCAGACCTGTTATTTACTTATTTATTTGAGTTGGAGCCTCACTCTGTTACCCAGACTGGAGTGCAGTGGCCGCTCCCAGCCACCGCAACCTCAACCTGCTGGGCTCCGGTGATCTTTCCGCCTCAGCCTTCCAAGTAGCTGAAACTAAAGGCGCGCGCTACCACCCAGCTAATTTTTGATTTATTGTAGAGATGAGGTCTCGCCAAGTGA
>NW_007251079.1:180531-186671 GCF_000164805.1 Carlito syrichta
CGCCAAGTTGCCCAGGCGGGTCTCAAACCCGCGGGCTCAGGCAGTCTACTCACCTCAGCCTCCCAATGCGTGGGATTACAGGCTGAGCCACCAAGGCCGACTCAGACCTGTTATTTAATCTCAAAGTTTTGAATAAGTTTACAGGAAGAAGCATGATGCCATATAAAGTGTGCTAACCTACCTGGTAACTTGTTACAACTTTTGCATGGAAATAATTTTTTTCATTTTTCTAGTATTATATTATGTACTAGCCAGGTATCTTAACAGCCAGATCTGTCGTTTTTTAATTCTTAAAAAAAAAATGTTTAATGTATTATGTTTAGGTTACAGAATTGTTTATGGATAATAAAAACGAACTTGACCAGTGTAAATCTGACCTGCAAAATAAAGCACAGGAACTTCAAACCACTCAAGAACATTTACAAGAAACTAAAATACAACTTGTTAAAGAAGAATATGTCACATCAGCTTTGGAAAGAACTGAGGAGAAACTTCATGACACTGCCAGCAAGGTTTGTCCTTTGTTTTGATTTGTATTCACATTAAAGAAATGACAGGATGGGTAGAAGTGACTTTCTCTGCTTAGACATTAAATGTGAGATTCTGTTTATTCAGCCCACATGACATTTTAAAACATTATTTTACTATTTCATTTATGTTATTCTCACTGGAGATGCTGACTTAAGAAAAATACTATTCCTGGAGTTTTGAAAATAGAATATGACTTTGTAATATATTTTATGGAAATGTAGAATAATTATGTTGTGGTACTTTTTTTTTCTTTTTTTTTACTTATAATTTTTTTATTTTAACGATGTGGTGTACAATTCAGGGATAAGAGCCGGGCTCGGTGGCTCAGCCTGTAATCCCGCGCCTTTGGGAGGCTGAGGTGAGTGGATTGCCTGAGCCCGCGGGTTCGAGACCTGCCTGGGCAGCGAAATCTCATCTCTACAATAAATAAAAAAATCACCCGGGCATGGTAGCTCATGCCTGTAATTCCAGCTACTTGGAAAGCTGAGGTGGAAGGATCGCCGGAGCCCAGCAGGTTGAGGCTGCGGTGGCCGGGAGCGGCCACTGCACTACAGTCTGGGTGACAGAGTGAGATTCCAACTCAAAAGAAAAAAACAGAAAAAAAACATTCAGGGATAAGTATACATGTTCATTCTGCAGATACCCTCTTTGATGAGGTGTGGTCCCACCCTTGCCCAGGCAGACTTCCACTATGGTGCTTTTTCTTTGTGATAACAATCGAACCTAATTAGTCATTAAGAATTTAGTGCCACCCCACAATTTTAAATAAAAATTAAAAGGGAGAAAAAATCCGGGTTCAGTGGCTCATCCTGTAATCCCGCGCCTTTGGGAGGCTGAGGTGAGTGGATTGCCTGAGCCCGCGGGTTCGAGACCCGCCTGGGCAGTGAGACCTCATCTCTACAATCAATCAAAAAATCAGCCGGGCGTGGTAGCGCATGCCTGTAATTCCGGCTACTCGGAAGGCTGAGGCGGAAGGATCGCTGGAGCCCAGCAGGTGAGGCTGCGGTGTCTGGGAGTGGCCACTGCACTCCAGTCTGGGCGATAGAGTGAGACTCCAACTCAAAAAAAAAAGGGGAAAAAAAAAAGAATTTAGTGCCTTCTGATGATGGAACATGTTAAAAGTACTTAAGTTACGGCTGGGCAAGGTGGCTCACACCTATAATCCCAGCACTTTGGGAGGCCGATGTGAGAGAATTGCCTGAGTGTACAGGTTCTAGACCAGCCTGGGCAACTTGGCGAGACCTCATCACTACAGTAAATCAAAAAATTAGCCGGGTGTATTGGCGCACGCCTGTAGTTCCAGCTTCTTTGAAGGCTGAGGTGAAGGATCGCCTGAGCCCAGCAGGTCGAGGCTGCGGTGGCTGTTAGCGTGCCACTGCACTCCAGCCTGGGCGACAGAGTGAGACTCCAACTTAAAAAAAAAAGTACTTAAGTTTTTATTATGTATACTTTTGAGGAAATAGTAGAACGTAAAAGTAAAAACATTTGTAGGGAAGCATAATGGACTGCAAAATCAGTTTTCTTTGCTTGCATAGATAGTACAGGATGGGAAATAAACGTTCCTGGACATCTAGTTAAATTACCATGAGATAAAGCGTTTCTTCTGATACAATGTCTAAAATTTATTATTCCTTGTTACAGAAGTCCTAATGTAGATATTTTCATTGGATTGCTTTTGTCATATCCATCTTGCCAACATTTATTTTTAAAATATTATATAGCTGCTTAACACAGTTAAAGAAACTACAAAAGATGTATATGGTCTCCATTCCAAACTGGATCGTAAGAAGGCAGTTGACCAACACAATGCAGATGCTCAGGATACTTTTGGCAAAAACCTGAATAGTCTGTTTAATAATATGGAAGAATTAATTAAGGATGGCAGCTCAAAACAAAGAGCTATGCTCGAAGTTCGCAAGACCTTGTTTGGTAAGTTCAAGCATTTCTATGCAAGTCTTTATGTGTTTAATGTGAGGCTGATTTCAAAACTGATTATTTAATTTTGTAAAACTCAGGAGACAGTGTTACCAGTACCCTCCTTTTTGCACATGTTATTTGTTCAGGATGAAGGTTAATGCTTTTAGTGCCTTTGAATTAAAACAAATGTAGTATTCCCCTGCTTTTTATAAAATGTTTATTAAATAACTAATATAAAAATTAAAAGTCCTGTTTATCTCTGACTCAGGTTCATTCACCATAGGAATTACTGTTAAATTTCCTGAGTTTTTTTCTAGAAAATTTCTATGCTTAAGCTTTTTGTAATTTTTGGGGAGATGGGGCGGGGCGTATGTATATCTTGAAAGTTTACTGTATTGTCAGAATATGTGTATCATTATTTTTAACTACTCCATTGTTATCTCTCTTTAGAAAATATTCTTAAGTATTAGATTCTTTTGTGAAATACTAACCTTATTATAGAAAATTTGGACATTCAGAAATGTAAAAATTAAAAAAATCATCTGGACTATAGACTCATTAAGCCAACCACTATAAATTTTGGAATTGATTTTTAGTATTTCTTTTCTTCTAGAAACTCCTTTATTTTCCATAATACTATATATTAACTTTAGTTGGAGATCAATTTTAGAGTATTCTAATTTTTGGTTTACTGTGAGTTACGGTTATGAGTTTTTTTTTGTTTTTTTTTTTTGAATCAGAGTCTCACTGCATCGCCCAGACTGGAGTGCAGTGGCCTCCGCAGCCTTGACCTGCTGGGCTCAGGTGATTCTTCTACCTCAGCCTTCTAAGTAGCTGGAACTACAGGCACATACCACCTTGCCTGGCTAATTTTGTTTGATTTATTGTAGAGATGAGGTCTTGCCAAGTTGCTCAGGCTGTTCTCAAATCTGTGAGCTCAAGCAATCCTCTCACCTCAGCCTCCCAAAGTACTGGGATTATAGGCAGGAGCCATCATACCCGCCCAGTTATGAGTCTTATACACGTACAAATTTAAAGGCTTATTGTAGAAAATATATCGTAACCTGGGCGTGGTGGCTCACACCTATAATCCCAGTATTTTGGGAGGCTGAGGTTAGAGGATTGCCTGAGGCCATGGGTTCAAGACCAGCCTGGGCAACTTGGTGAGACCTCATCTCTACAATAAATTAAAAAATTAGCTGGGCCTGGTGGCTCGTGTCTGTAGTTTCAGCTACTTGGAAGGCTGATTCGGAAGGGTCACCTGAGCATGGGAGGTTGAGGCTGTGGTGGTCTTGAGCATGCCATTGCACTCCAGAGTGAGACTCTGACTCTCTCTCTCGCTCTCTCTCTCTCTCTCTCTATATATATATATACATATTATATATATATAATATGTATATATAATGTATATTTTAAGTTATCAGTTTTGACATCGGCCTCACACTACACACTAGGATGTGTTGCCAACCTCTTCGGAGCGATTGACCTGTTCTTAAATCTACTTATGTCAAAATTCACATGTTTCTTTTGTCTCTTGTTTTTGTCACAGGTAATCTGTTATCTTCCAGTGTCTCTGCGTTGGACACCATTACTACCACAGCACTGGGATCTCTCACATCCATTCCAGAAAATGTGTCTACTCATGTTTCTCATATTTCCAATATGCTGTTGGAAGAACAGTCATTAGCATCAGAAAGTAAAACTGTACTGCAGGAATTGATTGTTAGTATACGTATTAAAATATTTTTGAAGGGTTATATCGACAAGTCTTTCAAAACAATGTTAACTGCTATTCTTTCATCTTAAGCTTTACTAGACACGGTGATGGATGTATCACTAAAAGAGAATATGTTTATATTTTTAAAGACAAATCTGTCCTGTCTTTTTTTCCCAGAAAGATTGATTTCCAAATGTCACAACTAACCTTGGAAACTTTTTTCATTTATATCTTGTAACATTGGGCATAGGAGTTATTAGTGAGCCCTTTAGCACTAAAGGGCAGGTTTAGCACATGATTTCAAGGGGACTGTGACTTGTTAGTTGACTCAGGAATTGGTAAGTCACTCATTTCCCAAGGCTACTGTACCCAACCAGAAGGGATGTCAGGTAGTTTATTTTAGTAAGTGATAGTGCTATGTAATAGAATAGTAAGTGAGAAAAAGAACTTTTAGAATTCTAAGAACATGTAACAATTCTTGAGGTTAGGTCTGTGGGGCTATACCCCTCTGGGCCTTGACTGTAAAGCTTTTTCCACAGCTTTATGGAAGACACTCATCTAATCACACTTAATATTACCCCCTTCATATCTGATTTATATATACTCTTTATTTTGTAATCGTATTGTTAGTCTAGGAAGGTCTTGGCCATATCATTAATTGGTTTTCCTTGTATAGGCTCTCTGCCTCCCTTTTTGAGCTTAACAATACATGTTAGACATTTTCTAAGTAAATATTACAAATGTTAGCTGACCTTCTGTTAGAGTCAGTGTTTACATGACACTGTTTGATAAGTGTTTTTTCAATCACCCAGATTTAACAGAGTTAACAGATACTGTCAGTACTAACTTTCCAAATATTGGTTCATTCACTAAATGTTGGTCTGTATATTACAGGTTTGTTTCTAGATCACGGTAATAAAGTGAATATCACAGTCTACTAAATGTACAGTAACATTATGTCAAAGTATATACCTAAATTAAAAATACTTTATTACTTAAAAATGCTAATGATCATCTCTTCCAGCAAGTCATAGCTTATTTCACTCTTCCTTTCATGAAAGATTTCTCTGTAGTATGTGATTCTGTTCGATAGCATTTTACCCACAATAGAACCTCTTTCAAAATTGGAGTCCATCCTTTCAAACCCTGCCATGACTTTATTAACTAAGTTAATGAAATTCTTTGTTGTTATTTCAGCATTGTTCACCAGCCATAGATTCCATCACAAGAAACCACTTTGTTTGCTCATCCATAAGAAGCCACTCCTTGTCTGTTCAAGTTTGATCAGGAGATTGCAGCAATTCAGTCACGTCTTCAGGCTCTACTTCTAATTCTGTTTCTCTTGCTGTTTCCACCACATCTGCAGTTATTTCCTCCACTGAAATCTTGAACCCCTCAAAGTTGTCCACAAAGGTTGGAATCCGCTTCTTCCAAAGTCATGTTAGGGTTGAGATTTTGGCCTCTTCCCTTAAATCATGAATGTTTTCAGTGGTGAAAATCCTTTCCAGGTTTGCAGTGGACTTTGCCCAGATCCACCAGAGGAATCACTATCTATGGCAGCTATAGTCTTACAAAATATATTTCTTCTTCTTTCTTTTTTTTTTTGAGTTGGAGTCTCACTCTGTTGTCCAGACTGGAGTACAGTGGCATGCTCATGACCACTGCAGCCTCAACCTTCCAGGTTCAGGTGATACTTCTGCCTCAGCCTTCCAAGTAGCTGAAACCGCAAGTGTAAATTTATTGTAGAGACAAGGTCAAGTTGCCCAGGCTAGTCTCGAACCCCTGGGCTCAGGCAATCTTCTCGCCTTGGTCTCCCAAAGTGCTGGGATTACAGGCATGAACTACAGAGCCCAGCAACATGTATTTCTTTTTCTTTTTTTTTTTTTTTGAGTCGGAGTCTCACTCTGTCACCCAGACTGGAGTGCAGTGGCCGCTCCCGGCCACTGCAGCCTCGACCTGCTGGGCTCCGGCGAGA
>NW_007251079.1:186782-188634 GCF_000164805.1 Carlito syrichta
CATCCTTCCGCCTCAGCCTTCCAAGTAGCTGGAACTACAGGAGCGCACTACCATGCCTGGCTAATTTTTTGATTTATTGTAGAGATGAGGTTTCGCCAAGTTGCCCAGGCGGGTCTCGAACCCGCGGGCTCAGGCAATCCACTCACCTCAGCCTCCCAAAGGCGTGGGATTACAGGCTGAGCCACCGAGCCCAGCTAACATATATTTCTTTTTTTATTTTTGAGTTGGAGTCTCACTCTGTCGCCCAGACTGGAGTGCAGTGGCCATTCCTGGCCACCGCAGCCTTGACCTGCTGGGCTCCGGCGATCCTTCCGCCTCAGCCTTCTGAGTAGCCGGAACTCAGGCGCGCGCTACCACGCCCGGATAATTTTTGATTGATTGTAGAGATGAGGTCTCGCCAAGTTGCCCAGTTGGGTCTCAAACCCGCGGGCTCAGGCAATCCACTCACCTCAGCCTCCCAAAGGCGTGGGATTACAGGCTGAGCCACCGAGCCCGGCAACATATATTTCTTAAATAATAAGACTTAAAAGTCAAAATTATTCCTTTATCATAGATTGCGGAATGGATCATCTGATAGCAGTCATTCATCTCATTAAACATCTCCATCAGAACTCTTGGGTGATCAGGTGTACTGTTATTGAGCAGTAATATTTAGGAAGGAATCTTTTCTGAGTAGTTAGTATCAACAATGGGCTTAAATATATGGTAAACCATGCTGTAGGAAGATGTGCTATCATCCAGACTTTGTTGTTCTATTTCTAGAGCACAGGAAGAGTAGATTTAGTATAGTTCTTAAGGGCCATAGGGTTTTTGGAATGGTCAATGAGTACTGGCTTCAATTTAAAGACACCAGCTGCATTAACCCCTAACAAGATAGTGAACTTGTCATTTGAAGCCAGACATTGACTTTTTTCTAGCCATGAGAGTCTTAGATGGCATCTTCTTCCAATAGAAGACTGTTTGGTTTACACTGAAAAGCTTCTGCTTAGAGCAGCCACCTTCATCAGTTAGATAGATCTTCTGGAGAATTTGCTGCAGCTTCTCCATCAGAACTTGCTGCTTCACCTTGCACTTTTATGCTATGGAAACAGCTTCTTTTCTTAAACTTCATGAAGCAGTCTCTGTTAGCTTCCAGCTTTTCTTCTGCAGGTTTGTCACCTCTCAGCCCTCAGAGAATTGTAGTTAGGGCCTTGCTCTGGATTAGGTTTTGGCTTAAGGGAAGGTTGTGGCTGCTTCAGTCTTCTATCCAGAACATTCTGACTTTCTCTGTATCAGCAATAAGGTTATCATTCGTGTGTTCACTGGAGTAGCACTTTTAATTTCCTTGGAGAACTTTTCCTTTGCATTCACAACATGTCTAATTGTTTGGCACAAGAGGCCGAGCTTGTGACCTCCCGTGGCTTCCTCACAAAACTTAAACATTTCTAGTTTGGATTTAAAGTAAGAGATGTAGGACTCTTCACTTTTTTCACCTGAACACTTGAAGGCCATTGTAGGGTTGTTAACAGGCCTGATTTTACTATTGTATTTCAGGGAATAGGGAGGCTGGAGGAGAGGGAGAGATGGGGGAGCTGACGGCTGGTTGGTGGAGTAGTTAAGAGTATACACATTGATCGATTAAATTTGCTGTCTTATATGGGCTTGGTTAGTGGCAACCCTAGTTACAATAGTAACATCGATGATCACTGATCATAGTGAATAGTGAAAGGGTTTGAAATGTTGCAAGAATTACCAAAATGTGAAAGAGTAAGCACATGCTGTTTAAAAAAGAGGCACAGACACACATTGCTTCTGCACTAGACCGGAGTCCAGTGTCTGTCTCCCTCTCTCTCCCTCTCTCTCCCTCTCTCTC
>NW_007251079.1:188654-194683 GCF_000164805.1 Carlito syrichta
CCCCCCCCCCCCCCCTTCCCCCCCCCCCCCCCCCAGCACTCTATGATAAGTTGAATGAAGAAAAAGAAATTTGAGCCAGATGTACAGATGGTTCTGTAGGATATACAGGCACCACTGAAACTTTGTGTGGATAGTTGCAGCCCCTTTGGGGGATACCCCTGAAGGACAGTAGTGAAGAAAAACTGTTTCCAGTGGCAGAACTTTGAGCAGTGCACCTGGTTCTTTCTAAAAAGCAGAAGAAAAAAAAAAAAGAGGCACAAATTGATGTGCTTGATGCAAAGTTGCCACAAACCTTCAATTTGTAAAAAATGCAGTGTCTGTAATTAAGTGAAGCACAATAAAATGAAGTTCGCCTGTCCCGATGTCTTTCTCCCTGTCACATTAAAATGATTGCTTGAGTCCAAAGAAGAGACGAATATTGCTCTCACAGAATTAGTTGAAATTAGTATGATAGCTCTTCTTTCCAAAAGAGTACCAGTAGCCTTTTAAGTATTTACTAATTCTGTGATAGTTCCTTACCTCTGCCCTGCAAAAGGAGCTTAGGTTAGGATTTTTTTTTTTTAATAAAAATTTCCAACCTGTACTATATTCTGTATTCTTGACAAGAACAAGAACCGTCACAAGTTCTGATACGATAGAATACAAAGCATCAGATCTTCAAAGTTAGGCTACTCTTGATGACTAGTTGGTCTTAGCCTTTCTGACTAGTTAACCTAAACTTGTTTGAAATTTATTTTGTTAACCTGTAGGATTAAAAAAATTTTTTCTTTGTTTAGAATTCTAAAATCTTATCAATAAACTTATTTTCCCCTCTTCTGAATTCTTCTGACCTCTTTCATTAGGCTGCTAAGAAATTGTTCTACACTGCGTTTTCTCGATTACTAGAGTTTCTCTCTGTTGTTTATAGGGAATAGATTATGGAAACCTAGAATTTTAATGTGCATGTTTAGCTACCAAATTACTTAAGATATTATCAATTTAATATTTATGGAAGTGAAGATATTCTTTTAAAAGACCTATTTGTTTATTTTAAATCCAGAATATACTTAAGACTGACCTTCTAAGTTCATTGGAAATGATTTTGTCCCCCACTGTGGTGTCTATATTGAAAATCAATACTCAACTGAAGCATATTTTCAAGGCTTCATCGGCAGTGGCTGATAAGGTAACAAAATGTTATATTCTTAATATCTCAAAGTTGATGTATTGCCTAAGAAGGAAGCTAATTTTTTTTTCTTCAAAGATGGAAGATCAGAAGAAGGAAATGGATAGCTTTTTCAGTACACTGTGTAACAATCTACATGAACTACAAGAAAATACAGTTTCTTCCTTGGTTGAATCACAGAAGCTATGTGGAAACTTAACTGAAGACCTGAAGACAATAAAGCAAACTCATTCACAGGTATCTTGTTTAGGTGACTTGGGAGTGTGGAAAGAGGGTTTCACCATAACTTGATTATTATGTTACCCAATCTGAATGCTGTAAAACGAATTTAAAAACCTGAGAATACCATAGCCACTGTTGCTTATAACAGTAATTAAGTAAAATAATTGAGAATACTTCTCTTAATATTTGAGGATTTGCTACAAGTAGGACCTTATGTTGAAGCACAGTATGATAAAACAGTCCTTTTCTCACATTGAGGCAAAAGATGAATCTGGGAAAACAGACCTTTGGAGAAAAATGGCTGTAACGTTTAAAGTGGACATGTATCTACCTTATAGCTTGATTAGTTGTTTCGGTCTAGGATGACACTAAATAGTGATTATCTTTTAAAAATGAAGCCCTGCTTATTATTTCTGTCTCAATGGTGACAGACATTTAAAGTCATGGTGGCTAACACCTGTAATCCCAGCACCTTGGGAGGCGGAGGCAAGAGGATTGCCTGAGTCCAGGGGTTCGAGACCTGCCTGAGCAACCTGTCAAGACTTCATCTCTACAATAAATACAAAAAATCAGCCAGGTGTAGTGATGCACATCTGTTGTTCCAGCTACTTGGAAGCCTGAGGAGGGATCACCTCAGCCCAGCAGGTCGAGGCTGCAGTGGCTGTGAGCATGCCACTGCACTCCAGCCTGGGTGACAGAGTGAGACTTTGACTGAAAAAAAAATGTGATAAATTAATACAATATTTAATTTTTATCAATTGACTATAAATGTAATTAATGATTTATGTTCCTCTGTTATCTATTTCTCAGTATACCAATAAGGGTTTAAACCAAAACCAAACCTCTAAACCATAATTTATAAATATTTGATATACAGAAAACAACTTAGAGTATTCTTAATGCTTTAGCAATGAAAGCTTAAAATTTTATTAAATCAGCGTATTATGACATGACAATTCTTTTTTTTCAGTCACACACACTCTGTCACCCAGGCTAGAGCGCAGTGGCACACGCTTGGCCACTGCAGCTTTGACCTGCCTGTGCCTCCACGTCTGGCTAGTTTTTTTTGATTTATTATAGAGATGAAGTCTCGCCAAATAGGCCAGGCTAGTCTCAAACCCCTGGGTTCAAATAATCCTCTCACCTTCACCTCCCTAAGTGCTGAGATTATAGGTGTGAGCCACTATGCCTGGCCGCAACTCTTTACAATAGTTAACATTTATTGAACTCTTGCAAAAGTTAACATTTATTGAATAACTCACTATGTGTTTGTTTCTCCTCCCTGTATAGATATAAATTCTGCTACTAACTCAGTTTTCTTTTTTTTTTTTTTGAGTTGGAGTCTCACTCTGTTGCCCACACTGGAGTGCAGTGGCCACTCCCGGCCACCGCAGCCTCGACCTGCTGGGCTCCGGAGATCCTTCCGCCTCAGCCTTCCAAGTAGCCGGAATTACAGGCGTGCGCTACCACGCCCGGCTAATTTTTTGATTTTATTGTAGAGATGAGGTCTCGTCTGCCCAGGTGGGTCTCGAACCCGCGGGCTCAGGCAATCCACTCACCTCAGCCTCCCAAAGGCGCGGGATTACAGGCTGAGCCACCGAGCCCGGCTCTAACTCAGTTTTCTAATGTGAAAACTAAGACCTTGTGAGCATCTAACAGTATTTAAATTATCTTATAGATGGTGGTATTGATTATATTGCCTATAAAGCAGCCATTTTTGAGTGACTCTTCTTTTTTTTTTTTTTTGGAGTTGGAGTCTTACTCTGTCGCCCAGACTGGAGTGCAGTGGCCGCTCCTGGCCACCGCAGCCTTGACCTGCTGGGCTCCGGCGATCCTTCCACCTCAGCCTTCCGAGTAGCCAGCATTACAGGCATGCGCTACTACGCCCGGCTGATTTTTTGATTTATTGTAGAGATGAGGTCTCGCTGCCCAGGCGGGTCTCGAACCCGCGGGCTCAGGCAATCCACTCACCTCAGCCTCCCAAAGGCGCGGGATTACAGGCTGAGCCACCGAGCCCGGCTTGAGTGACCCTTCTAAATGTTTTTTGGCAATTTGAAGTTTCAGCACAAAATATTTGCCTTAAACCTATCAAGAACTTTTTAGGTATATATTCTAAGGCTGATAGCTTTTTAAAATAAATTAACTGTTTTGAAATGCTTAAAAGTGGTAGGCAACTATTTTAAAAAAAAAGCCAAAAGAAAACCTGAAAAGTATCTTAGCATGAATGGTTCAACTGTCCTTGATTTAAGGAAGCAAGTTCCTATGTGAACTGTTTCTCAGGTTTTCCAGAACTTGAAGTGAGCGCTAATCAAAAATTATGTAAAACTTTGAACACATAATTATATGTAGATAAATCTGATAATACCTGCATTACCACCTGCTTTGAAATTAGTAAAAATACTGACAGACTTTATTCATGATCTGAATGTTAGTCATGGATTGTCTGCTGATGTGTTACTCAGAGCTATGCCAGAGAGAACAGTGAATAAGAATTGCATTTTTAGCTCTTCCTGGGTCTTTAGCATACCTTCTTTATTTTGCAATGTAGCATGTTTATATGCCATAAGAACTTTTTTTAAGGTGTCAAATATAAGCAAAGATAAGACTCTATTTACATTTCATTAATATGATCCACCTACGTTCTGTAAAGCTTTTTAGCTCCAGTAATTGATAATATGTTTGGATTGCTATTACTAGGTAATCATTAATTTTTTTCTTCTAGTAGTGTTATTTAAAAAAGTAACAGTATGTATCTATTAAAGTAGTTACTAAACAATGTGACATCTGGGTTTTTTTGATTAGTTTTGAGGTACACCAAAGTAATTTGTTACTATAATAATAGCTAAAATAGCAAAACTTGCTAATAATTTGCTTTTTGAAAAAGAAGTCCGGCCGGTCCTGGTGGCTGAAGCCTATAATCCCAGCAATTTGGGAGGCTGAGGTTAGGGGATTGCCTGAGCCCATGGATTCGAGAACACTCTGGGCGACTTGGCTAGACCTCATCTCTACAATAAATCAAAAAAATTAGCAGGGCGTGGTAGCATGTATCTATAGTTCTGGCTACTTGGAAGACTGAGGTGGAAGGATTGCTGGAGCTCAGCAGGTCGATGCTAGGGTGGCCATGAGCATGCCACTGCACTCCAACCTGGGTAATGGAGTGAGACTCCAACTTAAAAAAAAAAAAAAATCCCAGACTAGAGTGCAGTGGTGTAGTCAGAGTTGAATGCAACTTTGAATTCCAGGCTCAAGCAATCCTCCTGCTTCAGCTTCTAAAGTAGCTAGGACTACAGGTGTGTGCCGCCATGCCTAGCTAATTTTTTATTTTTTTGTAGAGGTGGGACCTCGTTACGTTGCCCAGACTAGTCTTGAATTCCTGACCTCAAGTGATCCTCCTGCCTTGGCCTCCTAAAATGGTGGGATTACAGGAACAAGCTACCACATCTGGCCCCCTCTGTTATTCTTTTATTATCTTCCACTGCTTTCCTTTATGGGAAAGAGGTGGAATAAAAGATTTCTTGTCAAGAATTTGTGTATTTCTCACTAATTGAGGTTACTTCCTGTCATCAAATATAGAAAAATTGTTAAAGTATTAAAATTTTAAGTGTGTTTTATTTCCATACCGTTCTTACAGGAACTTTGCCAGTTAATCAATCTTTGGACAGAAAGATTCTGTGCTTTGGAGGAAAAGTGTGAAAATATCCAGAAACCACTCAATAGTGTCCAAGAAAATATAGAGCAGTAAGAAGTTTTTAAATTCTTTTAAACTTTTCTATAAAAGTCTGAAATTATTTCAGAAGGAAAAGCTTTAAATAGTACAAATAATTTCTCTGTATATTTTCAATCAAATTTCTCATTTGTTTATAAATATATATATTTTTTTTATTTATTTTTATTTTTTTTATTTGAAGTCTCACTCTTCCATCCAGGATGGAATGCAGGGGCAGGCTGACAGCCACCGCAGCATCGACCTGCTGGGCTCAGGCAATCCTTCTGCCTCAACCTTCCAAGTAGCTGGAACTACAGGCATGCACCACCATACCCAGCTAATTTATTTATTTATTGTAGAGACGAGGTCTCACCAAGTTGCCCAGGCTGGTCTTGATCGAACCCGTGGGCTCAGGCAATCCTCTTGCCTCAGCCTCCCAAAGTGCTGGGATTACAAGTTTGAGCCACTGCGTCTGGTCCTCATTTGCTAATATTTTATTGTATGAATGTGTATGTGTATATATACTTGTACACAAATTTCTTTCCATTCCATATTTGTGCTGCCATTTCAGAGAGTGAGAAACCTGACTCATATTCACAGTATATTTCCTTGATCTTAGAATATACATGCAATAATTTCACAATTTCTCATTTAGTTTACTCATGAAAAGTATACTTACTAACTACAGCAGGGTTTGGCAAACTATGCCTGGCAGGCTGGATGCCCGTTATTGTAAATAACTTTATTGGACACAGTCATGCCCATCTGTTTGCGTGTTCCCTTGGGCTGCCTCTGCGCTGCAGTGGCGGAGTTGAGTCATTGCTTCAAAGTCATTGCACCATAAACCTAAAATATGTACTATCTGGTTTTTGTTTGTTTGTTTGTTTTTGAGTTGGAGTCTCACTCGGTCGCCCAGACTGGAGTGCGGTGGCCGCT
>NW_007251079.1:195020-213800 GCF_000164805.1 Carlito syrichta
TTTTTTTTTTTTTTTTTTTTTTTAAGACGTGGGGTGCATTTCATGGTTAGATATGCAAATGGTCATTGTACAGGTAAAGTTTGCGCCTCACTTTGTTCCCTACTTCACCGGGTTTGAGATCAGGTTCCCTTATTGATGAAATGTGTCCTTTCTCTCCCTCTCCTGGCAGTTTCCCACTACTTTCAATCCCTTTCTTATAGTATTATGATAATTGTTCATATTCTAGATATTCTAAACTCATGAGGAGAAAGATATTCTTGTTTCTTCCTGAAGTTCCAAGTTGCCTTCTGTGTGGAACGTCCTTTAAGTCTTTAAGACTTCAGCGATCTGCTGGCCGCTAATTCTGTTTTTCTTTGAGAATGTCTTGATTTCCTCTTCATTCCTGAAAGATATTTTTACAGGTTATTGAATTCAAGGTTGACGGTTCTTTTTTTTCTAACATTTAAAATATGTTCCATTTCCTTCTGGCCTCTATGAGATGAGAAATCCACTGTTATTCAAGTAACTATTCCCCTAAAGGCAATTTATCTTCAGCTACTTTCAGGATTTTTTTCTTTATCTTAATTTTTAGAAATTTTATTATACTGTGTCTGCTTATGTATTTCTTTGAGTTTATCCTGTTTAGGATTTGTTAACTTTCTTGAGTCTATAGGCTTATGCCTTTCACCAAACTTGGGACATTTTCATCTATTCTTTGGCTATTTTCAGGCTCATACTCTTTCTCCTCTGCACCTATGACTTTGATGACACAAATGTTAGATTTTTTTTCCATTTGGAATCTCACTCTGTCATCCACTCTGGAGTGCAGTGGCACTGTCACAGCTACCACAACCTTGACCTGCTGGTCTCAGAGAATCCTTCTACTCAGCCTTCTTGGTAGCTGGAGTTACATGCACGCACCAGCATGCCTGGGCTAATTTTTTGACTTATTGTAGAGACGAGGTCTTGCCATATTGCCAGGCTGGTCTCGAACCTCTGTGCTCAGGCAGTCCTCTCTCCTCTCCCTCCCAAATTGCTGGGATTATAGGCATGAGCCACAGCACCTATCCTACAAGTGTTGGATTTTTTACTATGGTCCCTGAGGGGAAAAAAAATATATATGTATATGTGGAGCCCCCCCCAAAACTCGGAATTTATTTATTTACTATACATAAATACTTTTATATTTTTTTACTTTTATATTTTATTTTATTCAGTGAAGCCAGATGCAGCCTCTCACAACAACGCTAGCTGGTACACTGATGCTGATGGGTTCCTAGAACACTGAACTAGCAGGGGATGCCTGTACTACAAGGGGCCTGCCCTCCAAAAGTTAATTTTTAGTTTTTTTGCCCCCCCATCTACACACACACACACACACACACACACAAATTATTAGGTAAAGTCAGAGAAACGATAGCTGGGCACGGTATCCGACATCAGCTTCATCTAAATTGAGTATTTTACTTCACAACCTCGTCATATCTCGTTACCAATTGAAGGACCCGCTCTTCACTTGAATCTGGTCCTTCCAGTGAGATGGTCACAGCCCTGGATCTGGAGTGGGAAGATCTGCTCTTCTGCTTATTGGCTGTCCACAGTTTGTGTTGATGTTATTTATTATCATCTAAAATATGGATACCGTTAAAGTGTTGACATGAGAGTAAGAGATGATGATGAATGCCAGTGTTCCAGAAAGTTCCGTATTTTATTTATTTATTTATTTTTGAGTTGGAGTCTCACTCTGTTGCCCAGACTGGAGTGCAGTGGCCGCTCCCGGCCACCGCAGCCTCGACCTGCTGGGCTCCGGCGATCCTTCTGCCTCAGCCTTCCGAGTAGCTGGAATTACAGGCGCGTGCTACCACGCCTGGCTGATTTTTTGATTTATTGTAGAGATGAGGTCTCCTGCCCAGGTGGGTCTCGAACCCGCAGGCTCAGGCAATCCACTCACCTCAGCCTCCCAAAGGCGCGGGATTACAGGCTGAGCCACCAAACCCAGCTTGTTTTTGACTTTTTAATTAGAGCTATTATGACTCATAAGGTAGTATCTCATTGTGGTTTTGATTTGCATTCTCTCATGATTAGTGATGTTGAACTTCTTTTCATGTTTTGGCTGTTTGTATGTCTTTCTTTGAGAAGTGTCTGTTTATATCTTTTGCCCACTTTTTAGGGAATTTTCTTTTTTTTCTCCTGTTGATTCATTTGAGTTCCTTACAGATTCTGGATATATTTTCAAACTCTGGATCCCCTTTGGCAGATGCAAAGTTTGAAAATATTTTCTCCCAGTCTGTGGATTGTCTATTTGCTCTGTTTTTTCCCTTTTTTTTTTTTTTTTTGAGCTGGAGTCTCACTCTGTCACCCAGGCTGGAGGGCAGCCTTGACTTGCTGGGCTCAGGCGATCCTTCCATCTAAGCCTTCCAAGTAGCTGGAACTACAGGCACATGCCACCATACTTGGCTAATTTTTTGATTTATTGTAGAGATGAGGTCTTGCCAAGTTGCCCAGGCTGGTCTCAAACCGCAGGCTCAGGCAATCCTCTCACAATGGCCTTCCAACGTGCTGGGATAGGCTTAAGCCACCACACCTGACCTGCTCTGTTTCTTTTGCTGTCATTTGCTTCCTCTTCTTTTTTTTTTTAATATCTTCTATTTCTTTGCTAAGATTTTTTTTTCAGGAGTGTTTCAATTGGTTGTGGAAGCAATTCTAGCATCTGAGTTTTCTCATTGTTGGGATCTACTGATTATCCTTTCTCATTCAGCTTGTGATTTTCCTGGTTCTTGTTATAAGCTGAGTGATTTTGTTTTGTATCTTGAACATTTGGGGTATTACATTAGGAGATTTAGGATCCTTTAAGTCTTCTTTTTTAGCAGACAGTTTCCCTGTTGGACCTTAGTGTACAGGTCCTGGCTTTTTGTGTGCTGTTGTTCCAATGACAGTTTATTGCAGTTATTCTGATATGCTTTGCTGCTCCCCACATGGGGAAAATTTTTATTCTGTTTTTGTTGTGTTCTGTACATATCTGAAGAGTTTTATATGTGTCAATTCATGTCATCAAAGTGCTGGTATTATAGGCGTGAGCCACCGTGCCCAGCCGTGAATTTTTTTGAGTTGAGGTTTCACTCTCGCCCAGGCTAGAGTACAGTGGCACTATCACAACAGTTTACTGCAGTCTCGACCTCCTGGGTTCAGGCAATCCTTTGTACCTCAGCCTCCTGGGTAAGCTGGGACTACAGGTGCTTGCCACCATACCTGGCTTATTTTTTTAATTTTTGTAGAGACAAGGTCTCTCTGTTTCCTAGGCTGGTCTCAAACTTCTGGGAGTAGGCAATCCTCCTGCCTTAACCTGCCAAAGTGCTGGGATTACAGACATGAGCCACCATGCTCGATCACAATCCATGACTTTTAATTGATTTGTTTAGACCATTCACATTAAAAATGAGTATTGATATAGTTGTATTAAGATCTACCATTTTGCTGTTTTCTATTTGTTGTGTCATTTGTTCTTTTTTCCTCTTTTTTACCTTTCCTAATTTACTTTTATTTATTTGTTAATATTATTATTTTGAGTCGGAGTCTCAGTCTGTTACCTAGGCTAGAGTGCAGTGGCACACTCAAGGCTACCACAGCCTCGACCTGCTGGGCTCAGGTAATCCTTCCACCTCAGCCTTCCATTCCAGGTAGCTGGGATTACAGGCACACGCCACTAAGCCAGGATAAATTTTTGATTTATTGTAGAAAGGCGGTCTCGCCAAGTTGCCCAGGTCTCGAACCCCTGGGCTCAGGCAATCCTCTCGCCTCTACCTCCCAAAGTACTGGGATTACAACCGTGAGCCACCACGCCTGGTCTGCCTTTCCTAATTTAAATTAAGTTTTTTTTGTCTTCATTTTATCTTTTCCACGGACTTACTTTTACTTTTTGCACTTCCTTTTTTAGTGATTTTTCTAAGATTTAAATAATTTGAATTTATTATCAAATGATTTGCTATTTCATATGTAGTGAAAGGACTTTATAATAGTATGTTCCCATTTTCTCCTTCCCATATGTGTCATTATTTTAATATATTTTACTTGTATGTAAGGCACATACACCTTAATACATTGTTACTTAAATTGCCTTATCTTTTTTCTTTTTTAATGTGTCTGCTAGAAATTTTTAAATGACAAATGTCACTCATTTTATATTTCTGTTGCACAGTACTGTTCTAGAATTCTAGCTCTCACGTATGTATTACTACCTAACTTCTGTAATGTGTTTCTCAATGCTGTTGTTAATCCTATTCAGTATAGCATGTTCCAATGTGAACTCTTTCTAGATTCCGAGTCTACAAAGTATTTTCTACTTTTTAGTCCTAGTGTCTAGACTGATGGATTTCTGACGCCTTCCTTAGCTTTAGAGGAAATACTGGGGTAGAATTGATGTGGGAAGGGAAGTTAAGACCTCTGCAGGTTATTTTTCCTGCCTTCCTGACTTATGTTGTCTACACCAGTGTTTGTCAGTGTGGTCCAAGGACTCTGCATCAGAATCACCCAGGAATCTAGGTGATGTTTACGTATATTGAACATAACTGCCTTTAGCATTTATAGTCACTTTTAACTAAATCTCATCTTCCCACTTTGGTTGTGAGTTTTTTATTTTTGTTTGTTTGTTTGTTTGTTTTTGAGTTGGAGTCTCACTCTGTCCCCTAGGCTGGAGTGCAGTGGCACACTCACAGCCACTTCCAGCCTCAACCTGCATGGCTCAGGTGATCCTTCCACCTCAGCCTTCCAAGTAGCTGGAACCACAGGCATGCACCACCATGCCTGGCTAATTTTTTGATTTATTGTAGAGACGAGTTCTCACTATGTTGCTCAGGCTGGTCTCGAACCCGTGAGCTCAGGCAATCCTCTAACCTCCACCTCTCAAAGTGCTGGAATTACAGGTATGAGCCACTGCATCCGGCTGTTGTGAGTTCTTGTGGGGAGAGATTTATGTTGATAGTCTCTAAGTTTGTCACTTATATTTCTTTTCCTTTTTCAATCATTTCCTCCTTTTTCAATCATTTCCACCTTATTTATAGGTTTGCTTTTCAACATCTTTGCTTACTCATTTGGTTGACTCACATGGTGTGCCATCTAGTGGTAATAGAGGGTAACTTCCATTCCATAGTTAACTGGTCCTGGGAGATGACTTTGTTTTTTTATTTTTGTTTTATGAGTTAAAATCTCACTCCATTGCCCAGGCTGGAGTGTAGTGGCACACTTACAGCCACTCTAGTGTTTACCTGCTGGGCTCTGTTGATCCTTCCACTTCAGCCTTTCAACTACAGGTGCATGCTACTACACCTGGCTAATTTTTTATTTATTGTAGAGATGAGGTCTCGCCAAGTTGCCCAGGCTGGTCTTGAACCCTCTGGCTCAGGCAAGCCACTCGCCTTGGCCTCCCAAAGTGCTGGGACTACAGGCTGAGCCAACAAGCCCGGCCTGGGAGATGACTTTGAAAGTTATTGCAGGGAAACTTAATGAGAGAAGGAAGTCATCAATGAGTTTTAAGTGTATATTCTGATTGACATTAGTTTTTATATCAAATTTATGTTACATTGTTCTATATGTGCTATATGTATAATTTGTCACACCCCAATGTAATTTTTATTTAATTATTAGAAAACTTTGTAATTGACTTTTTAAAACCATATTTGTAATGTTTATT
This sequence comes from Carlito syrichta, assembly GCF_000164805.1. NCBI lineage: Eukaryota > Metazoa > Chordata > Mammalia > Primates > Tarsiidae > Carlito > Carlito syrichta. The sequence goes on from NW_007251079.1 coordinate 200,686, forward strand.
ATTTATTTTATAAACAAAGGAAATTGCTTAATAACAGAATAACTGGCCGATTTAGAGAATGGATCAGGGGTTATAGGAGATGCCCTGCAGTACTATTGTCTAGTAGGAGAAATAAAGCAAGTAGACAAATTTTATTTTATTTTTTATAGTTTATTTTATTTTTAAAGTAAGAGTCTCACTCTGTTGTCCAGGCTGGAAGGCAGGGGGCACACTCACGGCTACTGCATCTTTGACATGCTGGGCTCAGGCGATCCTTCTGCCTCAGCCTTCCAAGTAGCTGGAACCACAGGCATGTGCCACCACGTCTGGCTAATATTTTTCATTATAGAGATGAGCTCTGGCCAAGCTGCCCTTGCTGGTCTCAAACCCCTGGTCTCAGGCAATCCTCTCACCTCTGTCTTTCAAAGTGCTGGATTTACAGGCGTGAGCCACCACACCCAACCTACAAATTTTATTTTAATAGCTGTATAGTGAAATACTGTATGAGCCACAAAGGAGAGCATCCTATCTGGAGGTGGACTTGGAAAGGTTTCATGAGAAAAGATGATCTTTTCAAAGGTCATTTAATGGCAGATGTGATGTCACTCTACTGTGAAAAAATACTGGTCAAAGCATCCATTCTCAATGTAGAAGATTCAGAAAGAGCATGTGCCCTTGGGACCAGGCTGCTTGCGTTCAAAGCTGCCATTTAAGAGCTATCTGACCTTGGGAAGTTATATATCCTTTAAGTCTTAGTTTCCCATTTCAATATTGCCATTCTCTTTTTCTGCAGGAAATCTAAGCATCTAATCAACAAAACAACTTCTCACAGTAAAAAATTTTGTGCCAATTCTGATGGCTTGTCACAGGAACTCAGAAATTTTAACCAAGAAGGTACAAAATTGGTTGAAGAGTCTGTGAAACATTCTGATAAGCTCAGTTGCAATGTGGAAAAAATATTTCAAGAGTCCAAACAAAGATGTGAGTCTCTGAACGCAAGCACCGCTCATTTTGCTGAACAGTGGGTATCTTCCTTAAATAAAAGGGAACAGGAACTTCAGAACTTATTGCAGGTAATAACTTTGTAACTGGAACTTACTTTGGAGAGAATAGTGGTAATCAGAAAATTACGTATTCTTACCTAAGAATTAGTTTCAAAACAGATGATATTTTAAGAAATAATGACTTAAACTTTTAAGTATAATACTTGGTATGCTTATACGTGATCTTGTTTCATGTTTTGGTATGCATCTTCTAGATACTGAAATTAATTTAACATTTGTCCAGTTTCTGTTCTGTATCTGTCCTTGGTTGTTTTGTTGTTATTTGTTTGTGTGTTTGTTCCGATACAAGGTCTCCCTTTGTCACCCATGCTGGAGGGCAGTGGTGTGGTCATGTCTCACTGTAGCCCTTGGCTCCTGAGCTCAAGCAATCCTCCCACCTCAGCCCTCAATGGCTAGAACTATGGGTGTGTACCACCATGCCCAGCTAATTTATTTTTTGTAGAGGTAGGGATGCCTAGGCTGGTCTCAAACTCCTGGCCTCAAGTGATTCTTCCGCCTTGGCCTCCCAAATTATAGGTGTGAGCCACGGCACCCAGCTTAGTCTTGGTTTTTGGCTTATTTCTTCAGGAAATTTCTTCAGGAAAGAATAACCTGTCTTTTGACATATCATACCTTCCACTTATATACGCTTTTTACTTTTCTCCTGGTACATTCAAACTTATTATTGCTGTAAGTTTTTAGGATATTATTCTGGTAGCTAAAGTATACTACATAGGTTTGTGGGTTTGCTTGAACATAATACTTGCATGAGCCCTTTGAGACTTGTTTTTTTCTTTCTTTGCAATAGGAGGATTTTGCTGACATTCTCAGGAAATAGATGTAAATAATTTAAATATTTTAAGCTATATAAGTGATTTTCACTCAAAGGAACCAGAGTTCATGGAAAAATAGCTAATTTCAGGAAATGTACAATATATGAGCCTAGAGATCTTGTCATACCAGAAAGTAAGAAAACTATTTAAGATTACTGAGGTTGTGTCAAAGGGACTTAGCAACTAACCTCTCCCTGGTGAATGACAGTATAATTTGCACATCAAAAAGAATAATCGCTATAATGGATTAAGACATAAAATGTATTAAATCTCAATAATTTATATAATTTTTTTTTGAGTCAGAGTCTCATTCTGTCACCCAAGCTGGCATGATCATGGCATGATCATGGCTACTTCAGCCTCGATCTGTTGAACTCAGGTGATCCTTCCACCTCAGCCTTCCAAGTGGCTGGGACTACAGGTGCACGCTGCCATTCCTGGCTAATATTTTTTATTTATTGTAGAGACGAGGTCTGGCCATGTTGCCAAGGCTGGTCTCGAGCTCTGGGCTCAGGCAATTCTCTCACCTTGGCCTCAAAGTGCTGGCTTTACAGGTGTGAGCCACTGTGCCTGGCCAAATCATACAATTTTTATAGATCTCCTTTGGATCATGCTAGGGAAACAATGCATTGTTCCGAAAACTGGTAAATGAAGAGATACAATATAGCATTCACCTGCCTTTCTAAAAAAGCCATATCTTGGTTTAATAGGGTAATTGATGAAGAAAAGTGTTTCATAGACTCTTAGCTAATAAAATGAAGAAGAAATGATGGAATTAGTATATCATCATTTTGTAACCCCTAATGAAATAGGACATTGATCACCTGTTGGCTTAATCTGTCTGATTAAAAGCTGATGGGAGAATTTATAATTAATTATAATTAACCATACCCAAACCCATTGATTAATCTTAATATGAGAGACACAACCAGGCATGATATACTTTCAGTACTGTCTATGAAATAGTCTTACTAAAATATTAAACCCAAATCAAGTTAGGCCTTTAGATCTAGTCAGTTTATAGAAGATAAAGCATAGAGGTACAATTGATAAAATCTAGAATTTGAGATCTTCAATAGGGTAGTGACCTAGTTTCTTCAATAAGAATGTTTTTCAAGGGAAAAAAATATGAGGAAGGATAACCTATAGCTCCCTCTAAAAAGTGTTCCGGTTTGGATGATAAATGATATAGTCATCTACTTAAGCCTTACCAACCAAATTTAGTGATGAATTCTGGTTCAAACAAAGCAGTTATGACACATTTGAGACATCTGGTGAAATTTGAACACTGACTTAGAGATTTAATATGAAGGAATCAATGTTAAACTTTTTATATATAATATTAGTCTTAAAATGCTATTAACTCTTAGAGATATATGCTGAAATAAATGAATGAAAAAATGCAGAATTTGCGTCAAAATATTCCTGGGTATGTGAGGCTAGTCTTGTTTATTTTTATGTATTGGTAAATATTGAGACTTGGAAATGAATAAGATGGTGTTAATTATACTGTTCTCTCTACTTTTTAAATGTGTTTTTTAAAACTTTTATTATGGAAAATTTCAAGGTAAGGGAAAATGGTATATTGAATAAAGCACTGCCAACTTTAATTTTTGTAACACAAACTTGTGTCATTTACAGGTTGTAAACCAGTGTTGTGAGGCTTCAAGTTCAGAGATCACTGAAAAATTAAATGGTTATAAAGCAGCTAATGAGAACCAGCGTAACACTTTTCTTGATCAGATAACTATTGATGAAGAAGCATTGGCAGCACAAAATCTAGAACTTAGTGACACGATCACAGTTGGTTTGACTAGACTTCAGTGCTTCCTGCAGCAGGATCTGAAACTGGATGTCCCGACAGGTACTTCAAAGGGAAATAGAGTTGTTCAGTCTTTTGAAGTCAAATTCAATACGATGCCAGGCGTCCAGAAAAGCAGGGTCGTGCTGTTGTCTGATAGGAATTTACCATGTTACTGTAATCAACTTAGATACGGAAAAACTGGAACCCTGAAATAGTTTTTTTTGAGTTGGAGTCTTTGTTGCCCAGACTGGAGTGCAGTGGCCGCTCCTCGTCACCGCAGCCTCGACCTGCTGGGCTTCAGTGATCCTTCCACCTCAGCCTTCCAAGTAGCTGGAACTACAGGCATGCGCTACCACGCCTGGCTGATTTTTTGATTTATTGTAGAGATGAGGTCTCGCTGCCCAGGCGGGTCTCGAACCCGCGGGCTCAGGCAATCCACTCACCTCAGCCTCCCAAAGGCGCGTGATGACAGGCTGAATCACCGAGCCCGGCTCTGAAATAAGTTTTAATCAAGCATTAGGGCTTCATGGGGTAGGTGGCCTGTGCTCCTAGAAGTGTTGGCATCACAATTCAGTCAAATTTCACAAACATTCAGGGAATTGACTTTGTTAGGAGGAGACAATTTTTTTAAAAATCTACTTAGTACCGTTTGTAAAAAGGCATTTTAATACCATAAATATTGGATTAAATCTAGTTTAATGCAAAGTTCATCACATCTCTGTCCTTTTATCATGAACTGTTAACATTTAGGAATCACTGTTTTGAGAGATCAGTACAGGCTTTAATGATGCAGGAAGGTCTTTGTGGAAGTGCTGTATCAAGCTGTTTTATGCAGGATGAATAATTGAGTTCTTCACTGAATTGTGGTGATAGTTGTGTACCATGTAAACCCACTTAAAAATCATTGAATTGTACCCTTAAAATGAGTGAATTTTATGTTATGTAAGTTATACCTCAAAGCTGATTTTTAATTTAAAAAGCAATTATAAAAGGAGATGGTGCTATAGAATGTTGGTTTCTTTTTTTTTCCCCAAAAGACATGTAAGATTTATTGTTCACTTTTCAGAGAAATTGGAAATGTAAATGTTGAGTGAGAAGGCAAGTGACTTTGTAAATTATGAGAGTGTGAGCTCATTATATATAACTGGTTAATATTTAACCACCATACCACATTTATAGTGAAGTGATTACTCCTAACACAGTAATCATGTTGGTAACAGATTCTCTTGTTCTAATAATGATAGTTTTTCAGAACACTTTTAGAGCCTACAACACAACTCTTAATGGAAAATGTCATGTTTTGGGAGTATGATGGATCCTGAAAATAGTCATGTCTGTTTAAGGTCAGTTGTCAAATTAGAAAATAGTGTTAGTTGCAAGCACTATGTGCCTGACAGGTACAATAGTGATTCTCATGTAATGGCAATTGTCATATTTCTGGAGAACAGGACTCACCTAGAAGTAAACGTTTTAGCATTAAAAAAAAACTTACTTATTTTTCTAATTTATCTCATGTCCACTAAAGGCACAACACCACAGAGAAAAAATTACGTCTACCCATCAACACTGGTGAGAACTGAACCACGTGAACATCTCCTTGATCAGTTGAAAAGAAAACAGCCTGAGCTGTTAATGAAGCTAAACTGTTCGGAGACCAAAAAAGAGACCAATCAGGTGAAGTTTAAAGAATCATAATAAGCAATCCCCTCAGGTCCCCTCTTGCTATGGAAGCTTTTCTGTCCTCTCAATAAATCCTACTTTCAAAAATAAATATGTAAAGGATCATAATATTAGAACTCGCCTATGAACTCTTCATGTGGTCAACTTCATGTGAGGAATTGTACTGTTTACCCTTAAATCTTACCTTGCCTCTTATTAGTGATAGTTGCCTGACCCTTAAGCTTGTTTCTTTTAATCTTATCAGTTTTAAAATTATTAGACTAGTAGATAATAATGTCCAATATTTAATATTGTGCTTATTAACATTTTAGTATAGGAACCTCTAAGTAAAAATATATTAGGAATTATTTTGATTAATGTGTAGACTGCTGATTTTGTTGGGGTGAACTTTTTTTTTTTTTTTTTTGAGTTGGAGTCTCACTCTTGTCGCCCAGGCTGGAGTACAGTGGCATGCTCACAGCCACCACAGCTTCAAGCTGCTGGGCTCAGGTGATCGATCCTTCTGCCTGAGCCCTCCATGTAGCTGGAACCACAGGCATGTGCCACCACACCCAGCTAATTTTTTGTTTTTTTGGTTTTTATTGTAGATACAAGGTCTCACTGTATTTCTCAGGCTGGCCTTGAATCTCTGAGCTCAGGCAATCTTCTTACCTCCACCTCCCAAAGTGCTGGGATTACAGGCTTGAGCCATTGTGCTCGGCGAGGTTAACTTTTATGCAGTGAGCACTCTGTTATAGTCAAAGAAGAAAACCACCCTCTGTGATGACTTTTGAGCCCTTGGACATAGTCACTCATCCAGCTTCTTATTTTAGGACATGGACATAGAAAAGGCAGTTCTGGAACAGTATATTGAAGATCCTGTGAATCAGGAGCCATCTGTAGATGTGGGTGTGGAGTGTTCATCAGCTGGCGGGGTTCCATTCTTCCAGGTACCTGATTCTATTGTATGGGATAACCCTTCCACATCTGATGTAAGTCATTCATTTGCTAGTCAATATAAAGACATTATACTTGGTGAGTAGAACAAAAACTTTTCAGCTGTTCCTTTGAGATGGCTTGTTAATGCTTCCAATTTAAATTATTTACACAAGCCTGATATTGATAAAGGCGTTTTCTATAGGATAAAGGCCGCTTTTGACTTAATCTGTATCCTTGGCTGGTAATCTTTAACCATTATATTTATTGCCTGTCTGCTTCCTATATCCTCAGAATGGACACAGAGCAGTCATTTCTCTCTTCCCTCTACTTTGACATGGAGGTCTTGGAGCCTATCTCTGCCTATAATCAGATTTTGAAGGCCAAGGAGTTTAAAAGATTGAGAGACCGGAGGAGATTGTGTTAGTGATTCCTCCTGTCTGAGGCTCTTTCCCTATTAGCTGTTGCTCCAGGTTTCCTGTTCCTATGTAATGAAATCCTGTTACCTCTCTTAGCCCCTTCATATTGTTGGGAGCTCAGCACTGTAAACTGCCTGGCATCTTTCCCTGTACTTTGAGGATATGAGCCTAGACAGAGTATGCAAAGTAAAATTTTCTTTTTTTTAATTTTTACTTTTATTGTAAAGATGTGGGATACAATTCAGGGTTAGGTATCCAACACTGATCATGCAGTTACCTCAAAACTTTATGTAGGACACTGATGTCCATATTTTACAGTTGAAGCACTGCTTCTGATGTGTCTTTGCTTGTACCTGTTTGTTTTTTTTTTTTGAGTTGTAGTCTCACTCTGTCACCCAGACTGGAGTACGGTGGCCGCTTCCGGCCACCACAGCCTCGACCTGCTGGGCTCTGCCGATCCTTCCGCCTTAGCCTTCCAAGTAGCTGGAACTACAGGCGTGCACTACCACACCCAGCTAATTTTTTTGATTTATTGTAGAGATGAGGTCTCACCAAGTTGCCCGGGCGGGTCTCGAACCCGCGGGCTCAGGCAATCCACTCACCTCAGGCTCCCAAGGCTCGGGATTACAGGCTGAGCCACCGAGCACGCCTGTACCTGTTTTTAATAGACTTGAAGGTCTTTCCCTCAAGGTCTGAAAATTCCCCATCCTTGATTTCAGTTGTTAAAAGTGCTGGCTCAGATTCTCTTAAATACCTCTGTCTCTGGGCAATTTTATCTCCAAGTTTTTCCTTCCTTTTTTGCTTTATTATTATTATTACTATTTTTTGAGTTGGAGTCTCACTCTGTCACCCAGACTGGAGTGCAGTGGCCGCTCCCAGCCACCACAGCTTCGACCTGCTGGGCTCCGGCGATCCTTCCATCTCAGCCTTCCAAGTAGCTGGAACTGCAGGCATGCGCTACTATGCCCAGCTAATTTTTTGATTTATTGTAGAGATGAGGTCTCGCCAAGTTGCCCAGGCAGGTCTCGAACCCGCGGGCTCAGGCAATCCACTCACCTTAGCCTCCCAAAGGCATGGGATTACAGGCTGAGCCACCGAGCCTGGCTTTTGCTTTATTATTTACTATTAGAGAACTGTAAATCTATTTCTTTCACTTTTTCATCCCTCTCTTTTATCTTATAAAATGGGGAAAAGATAAGAAAACTTTAGTGACCACTTAGTCCCTAGTCAGAAATTATTTCATTATTGTTGTTTTTGGCATTTTGAAAGCTAGATTTAGTGATTTCACTATGGCAAGGAAGCCTCAACAGTAACAGAAAGGATTTGGGATTGGGTTTTGGACCTTCTGCTAAGTTCAGAAATGATCTTTTCTCTAGTAGCAGTCTGATGGGGGCATTTCTCTGAGTAAAAACTTTTCAAGTTGGGTTGTAATTTATCTCAGCATTGATGACTGAGTGCACAATGAAGGTCACCAGTCTCAATGTGTAATATGAACAGGAAATAGATTTTAAAAATAAGATAAAATACATAAAAAATAAGATAAGCAAAAGTGGTTTTTTTTTAAGTCCTAAAGACAATCAAAACAAAAGTGCTTAAGGTAGCCCATACACCAGCTTCTCTGCTTTAAATAGAATTGGATTTCTTGCACAACAGCAAATTCTTGTTCCCTTAGAGTAGGGTTTCTCAACAGCAGCACTATTGATATTTTAAACTGGATAATTTTTTGTCGTGGCGGGCTTTCCTGTGGATTGTAGAATGACTAGAATGACAATGTATTATGTCAGTAGTCACTAGAAGCCAGCAGCACTCTGGTTATAACAGCTAAAATGTCTTCAGACATTGCCCAATGTCCCAGGTGGCAAAATCACTCCCTGATGAGAACTGCTACCCTACAGTAAAATCTGTAATTATATCTTAGAAAATAATACAGGAAATAAATATTTATTTCACTCTGCTACTTCTGTTAGTGGTAAAATAAAGAAGGCATTTGACTCTACTTGCCAAATTGTTGCCTCAAACTTGTGCTGAGCCTCTTCTGAAGTTCTCCACTCTTAAGTTTTTTTCCCTCTAACCCAGAGAACTTTGAAAATAGTATAGCTGATGTGTATCAAATGTTACTTTATATTGACTTAATTTTTCTACTTAAATCCACAGCATAAAAAACCACATGGAAAAGACAAAGAAAACAGAGGCATTAACCCAGCGGAGAGGTCTAAAGTGGAAGAAACCTCAGAGCACTCTGCTACAAAGAGCAGGTTACCTCTACGAGTTCAAATCAATCTTTAGTTAACCTGAGGGTCAGAAATTTTATTTTAAAAAAATAATAAAGCCCTGAAAACTTGAGCCTTGTGTATAGATTTAAAAAGAATATATCAAGGCGGTCTGTAAATTTCATTCCATTCAATATCTACCCATTTTCCTGTCATCCCTGTAGTTCCCTGTGTATTAAGTTTGGTTTCATCTGAGATGTGCATTGTAAATATATATTTCTAGCTTTTCATATAAAGTAGCTCTTTTATAACAAATGAAGAGTACTTTTCTTGTACATTATTAAGTCGTGAGTATATAGGAACTGTGCTGTTCTTCTGGGCTTGAGCTTACATAGGCACATGTCACTGACATTGGCCTTGGAAAGGACAGCCTTGTGTTTCTTCTCGCTGTGACTTAAGTCTGCACTAGCTTGCCTCCTTTCTGTGATGCATCGTTTTGCCTTCTGTTCACCTCACTTTTCCCTTTTTGGTTTTTACCAAACCATTTGTAGACCTACGAAACCCTTTCTTATTTTCAGGTAGCCAGAATCTGCCTGTAAATCTTTAACACTTTCTAGAGGTTATTTTCAAAGTCACTGTCAACAATAAACATTACCTTGAAAGTGTTCCTTAAGTACTTTTACTTCTCCAGATGTGAAAACATTTCATTCCTTTATGAGGTCTAACGCATGAGTCCTCACAGAGTTCACAGAAAACCCACTTCTCCAGAATATAAATCACTATTGTGGGAGAACTATGACCCAGAGTGCTGATTAATGGCTCAGGGGTCCCATTCTAAGGCCTGTGTCTTTTGGAGAGGACCACAGTGACTGGAGGACTTTTTAAAACTACCAATTATGTCTATAATTTATATTATTTCATTTACATGATGAGACTTTGTTCTTCCTCATTTGTATATAATAAAATATGCATGTTTCTTTTTCTCTATTGAAATCTTAACTCGTAGAAGGGCTATGGCATTTCTGATCTGCCAGTCATATTTCTGGAAGTTGAGATGTTTCAGCATGAAGAACCAGAGCACTTGGAAAGAATATGTGTACAAAGAATGACTTTTGTGCCCACGTTGAGTTTGACTCAATGTATATTTGACTTTGATAGCTAAAACCAAACTATTGAAAAATCAGAAAATATGCTACTTCTAGGAACAAAATTTACCTTGTAGAAGTACCCATTACCTTAATAAAGTAAGAGTTATAATTTCTCTGCAAAATCAGATGTCAACATAAGCTATGAATGATATCTAATAAACTACCCTTGGTAAATCCTTGATTAATAAATTTGGTTTCTGCATTAACCTGTTTGCCCCATAATTTCTCATGTAGCAATAGATATGTTTACAGAGTTAGGCAAGCTACATTAACATTCCTAAAATAAACTATACAGATACCACCACAGAAGAAGGACCCTGGTGAACACCCAGGCTTTTGGTCTCACGCCAAGGGACTATACCTCAGGTGTAAGGTCAATGAGAAACAAATCAGCCCTCACAGCCTGAAGCCCAGCTTTAAGTCATTTCATTCCATGACTGTTTTAAGGCTATCTGAGAGTGCTGGTGCAATTAATTTAACTGCCTGACAGAAGCAAAAAGAAATCTCCAAAGAATTGTAGCATCCAGAGTCATAAATGAACTATGCAGATTTTCATGTACAATGTCAGGTACTCAAAATGTACTCGAGAGTGGCATCAGTGAAAATGGAAAAGTAGATAGCTTTAAGGACATGTTCCTCCACAGAAACCAAGCAAAAACATTCCGAAACAACTTTCTCAGAACTCTGGAAAATAGGCAAGGGTTTAAAGTCCCCAAGCATATGCTGAATTTAGAATGGCCATTTAGAAACAAGGAAAGCTTTGCAGTGTTCCACCTGCCCTTTCTCCATTCCCCTCCTCGGTTCTGCAGCAGGCTTAAAGATGGCAGCCCACATTCTCTGCCTGGGTCCCAGTCCTCAGTTTCTAAGGAGAAGAGATCTCACTCTTAAAAGATCATGCTTGTTCTAACCTGTCAGGGCAACATGAAGGACTGACACAGGGCACTTTTGTTTCATCCAACTCAGAACTCAATCAGTGTGAAGTAACAGGCATTTCCCTAAATACTGTAAGGCAAATGCACTACCCACTACCACTTGGATCAAAAAAATTATAGTTGAGGTAAACAAAGGAGTGCCTAAAGCCTGAGAGGAAAAGCAGCAGAGAAATTCTTAGGGAAATTAGGTCATTCAAAAGCACCTGTGCATATATTGGAGAATTTAGAAAGCCATGTACATACCCAGAGCAGGATGCACATTCAGAAAAGACCTAAGAAGAGCCTAAGAATTCATGTCTGGTTGGTCTCCAGGCTCAGGGCAAGCAGAAAGTAAAGGCAAAGGCAGATTGAAAATGACCTGGCTAAGCATTGAAGGTGTCTCCCAGCACAGCCAACTAGCAAAAACTCGGAGAGTTTTTTTTGTTATATACATACATATTTTTTAGCAACTAGTATTCAAGGAAGTCTCTATCAACATGTGGACTGAACACAAGCAAAAGGAACAGATTTTAGAGACCATGTAAGAAAAAGAGGCTTTACGCAAACAATTCAGAAAAGTCACTAAACAAACCACTACCGCTCACAGCAGGCAACAAAAACAAGCCCTGAAGAGTGAAGAATCTGATTTCCGGTTACCCACATTATAATATTCGAAGTAGTATTCAGCTTTCAACAAGAAACTATGAAGCATGCAAAGAAAATATAGCTCATTCACAGGAGAAAAAAAAACGAAGCATAGACATTGGACTTGCACTTTGTTTTTTTTTTTTTGAGTTGGAGTCTCACTGTGTTGCCCAGACTGGAGTGCAGTGGCCGCTTCCGGCCACCACAGCCTCGGCCTGCTGGGCTCCGGCGATCCTTCCGCCTCAGCCTTCCAAGTAGCTGGAACTACAGGTGTGCACCACCACACCGGCTAATTTTTATGATTTATTGTAGAGATGAGGACTCGCCAAGTTGCCCAGGCGGGTCTCGAACCCGCAGACTCAAGCAATTCACTCACCTCAGCCTCCCAAGGTGCAGGATTACAGGCTGAGTCACGAAGCCTGGCTGACTTGCACATTTTAAAATCAACTGTCTCAAGTATGCTCATAGAGCTAATGGAATCTAAGGAAACCCTGTCTCAACAAATAGAGGATGTCAAGAAAAGTTGTCAAGAAAGACAGTACAAAAGGAACCATACAAATTAGCTGAAAAGTACAACAGTGAAGGGGGGAAATCACTGAGGGGTTCTAATAACAGATATGAGCAGGCAGTAGGAAGAATCAGTGGAGCTGAAGACAGGTCAATTGAAATTTTCCAATCTGGGCAAAAGACATGAATAGACACTTCACAAAAGAAGACATACAAGCAACCAACACATACATGAGGAAATAAATGCTCAGCCTCACTAGTCATCAAAGAAATGCAAGTTAAAACTACGCTGAGATACCTCCTAACTCCAGCCAGGATGGCCATCATCAATAACTCAAACAACAGATGCTGGAGAGGGTGTGGGGAAAGGAACACTTCTACACGTTGGTGAGAGTGTAAACTAATACAACCTCTGTGGAAAACAGTTTGGCAATTCCTAAAAGATCCAAAAATTGACCTTCCGTACGATCCCGCAATCCCCCTACTGGTAATATACCTGGGGAAACTCAAATCACTCTGAAAAAGACACCTGCACACATATGCTTATTGCAGCATTGTTCACAATAGCAGAAACAAGGAACCAGCCATGCTGCCCGTTGAAAAAGGACTGGATTAAAAAATGTACGTATACATGATGGAATATTACAGTCATGAAGGACAAAATTATGAACTTTGCAGCAACCTGGATGGACTCAGAGTCTATAGTACTGAGTGATCTATCACAGAAACAAATAACTCACATGTTCTCACTCATAAATGGACTGGACAAATATCGTAAAACTATAAGAAAGCTATTGGCACTAGTGGGAAGCTGCTGGGTGGTTGGCAGGGAAGGTGGGATTGGCAGTAGGGATCTGCTGGTGGGGGTGGGGGCACACCTCATCAACAAGGGTACCTGCTTAATGAACATTAGTGTACCCAATCCTAAATTATACCCCACATGTTTAAGATTAAAAATAAAAATAGGCCGGGCTCAGTGGCTCAGCCTGTAATCCCGCGCTTTGGGAGGCCGAGGTGAGTG
>NW_007251079.1:213883-217310 GCF_000164805.1 Carlito syrichta
AAAAATTAGCCGGGCATGATAGCGTGCACCTGTAGTTCCAGCTACTTGGAAGGCTGAGGCGGAAGGATCGCCGGAGCCCAGCAGTTCTAGGCTGTGGTGGCTGGGAGCATGCCACTGAACTCCAGTCTGGGTGACAGAGTGAGACTCCGACTCAAAAAATAAAAATAAAAAATAAAAATAAATTTTCCAATCTGAGGAGCAGAAAGAGAAAAGTATAAAGGAAAACAAGCCTGTGGAGTACCACCAAACATACCAACATCTGCCAACTAAGTTTCAGAAGGAGTAAAAGAAAGGGGCAGAAAGACAATCTGAAAAAGAATGACCACAAAGTACCTGAAATCTGTTAAAACACTTGAATCTACACATCCAAGAAGTTTGTGGAACTCCAAATAGGATAAACTCAGAGCAGTTCCACTCCAAGACGCATAATCAAACCACCCAAGCTGAAGACAGAATCTTGAAAGCAGCTAGAGAGTAGCCTTCAGAGAAATGCAAATCAAACCACAATGTGATACCACCTTGCCTCCATAAGGATGACTATAACAAAAAATACAGAATATAACAAGTGTTGATGAGGATGCTGGAAAATGGGAGCCCTAGTACACTGCTGGGAATTTAAAATAGTTCAACAACTGCGGACAGAGTTTGGTTCCCAAAAGCATTAAGCATAGAATTACCACATGGCCCAGCAATTCCACTCCTAAGTGTCTACCCAAGAGAAAACATGCATCAACACAAAAGTTGCTGCACAAATGCTTGTAAGAGTACTATTTACTATGGCAAGTGGTATGAACAACTCAAATGTCTATCAATATATGCGTGGATAAGCAAAACGTGATATACATGTGATGGATAACTTAGCCATGACAATGAAGTACTGAAACATGCTACTATGTGGATGAATGTCGAAGTGCCAAGTGAAAGAAGTCAACCATAAAAGTTCACATGCATGATTATTTCACTTTCCTAAACTATCCAGAATAGGTAAATTCATAGATTCAGCAACATGGTGGTTGCCAAGTCTGGCATGTGTCATTGGGGGAATCGGGAGTGACTGCTTAATGGGTATGGGGTTTTCTTTTGAGATGGTGGCAACATGTTGGAAATAGATAAGAGGTGGTGGTTGCACAACATTGTGAATATACTAAATGCCGCTGATTTATATGCTTTGAAATGGTTGATTTTATGTTATGTGAATTTCATCTTCAAAGAGGCCATTTAAAGTTTAAAGGGTGTTCTGTCAAAGAAGAGGCATCACTATTGTTGGTAGAACTTACAGATACAAAACCGTTCTTAAACAAATGTAGTAACAATGTACAATGTACTGGGTACATGATGTGCCCATAAAACAAGTTGCTTACATTCCTTAAAAAACAAAAACAGAAAAACCTGGTATACGAGGGGGACCTAAACACAGAATTTATTTATTAAAAATTGCAGATGCTTTCATGTTTAAACTTCGGTCATCTCCAAAGTCCTCCCCGTTTGATGCAATACACCTATCAAGGTGCTTTTTCCACTGCTCAAAACAGTTTTTGAACTCGTCAATTTCGATGTCTTTTTAGTGCCTCTGCGGTTTTTGGTTTCACCTCTTCCACGTGGACATGTTTTCCTTCAAGGCCTTTTTTCATCCAGGGAAACAAAAAAAAAGTCACTTGGGGTGAGATCAGGTGAATAGGGAGGGGGGGCCCAGGGGTCGTGCCATTTTTGCCCAAAAACTGCTGAGCACTCAGCATGGTGTGGAGAGGCTGTTCATGTAAATCACCCATCATGAAACGGGCAAACACATTGAAAGAATCTCCCACCTCAAAATTCACTGAAGCTGCTTCTCACAACAGTGCTAGCTGGGACACTGATGCCAGTGGGTTCCAAGAACACCTAGTAGGGGGAAGCCTGTACTTCAAGGGGACTTCCCTCCAAAAGATAACTCCATGTTTTGGGGGGTCCTGCTTGTGCAAGGAGTTAGACCCTAATAAAAAAACAAAGAAAAAACAGACAACAGAAAAAAAGGAAAAAAAAAGTCAGGCGCTGTGGACCCATCGTCCCAGCTATTCAGGAGGCTGAATTGGGAGGATTGCTTGAGCCCAGGAGTTTAAGGCTGTGGAGAGCCATAATGGTATCACTGCACTCCAACCTGGATGACAGAGACCCCAATAAAAAAGGACCCCCCCAAAATAACACCACAGAAAATACAGCTAATGGAGTTGCCAAACAATATATATACATATATTTTAAATAGAGATGGGAAGTTCTGTGGCCCAGTTTAGTCTCAAACTCCTGGCCTCAAGCAATCCTCCCACCTTGGTCTCCCAAAGTGCTAGGATTACAAGCATGAGCCACTGTGCCTGCCCCAAACAAGATTTTTAAAAATTAAATATTCAAAAATTTAAAGACAAAACGGAGTATTTTGACTGGAAACTATAAGAAGGAGTCAGATGGAAATTCTAGCATTGAAAATGTAAGAAAGTAAGAACATGTAACGGGTTTAGTTGCTGAGTATTCAGTTAAAAAGAAAAGAAGTGAATGATAGTCTGGAATAAAATAGTTACAATTGACCCTCAAGCAACATGGGCTTGCACTGTGCAGGACACAGATTTTCTTCTACCTCTGCCCATTCCTGAGACAGCAAGACTAATACCCAACAACTTCTTGAACCCAGGCATTTGAGACCAGCTAGGCAAACTTGTCTGTACACAAATTAAAAAAAAAAATTATCCAGACACGCTGGTGCATGCCTATATTCCCAGCTACTTGGGAGACTGAAGCAGAAGGATTGCCGGAGCCCAGGGCTCAAGGCTGCAGTGGGCCATGATCATACCACTGCACTCCAGCCCGAGTGACAGAGTGAGACTCAGACTCCAAAAACAAACAAAAGATTATAAGACAAAGCTAGATCAGGCGTAGTGGCTCATGCCTGAATCCCAGTACTTTGGGAGGCCAAGGTGAGAGGATTGCCTGAGCTCAAGAGTTCAAGACCAGCCTGGGCAACTTGTTAAGACCTCATCTCTACAGTAAATAAAAAAATTAGCAGGGCATGTTGGCATGCGCCTGTAGTTCCAGCTACTTGGAAGGCTGAGGTGGAAGGGTCATCTGAGTCCATCAGGTTGAGGCTGCAGTAGCTGTGGTTGTGCCACTGCACTCCAGCCTGGGTGACAGTGTGAGACTCTGACAAAAGTCACAAATTTTTGGATGGGGGGAGGTCAGAGCCCCTAACCCCTGACCTTCAGCATATAGGTTGAGAAACATAAACAGGTTATGGTGAAGAAGTGTAGCATACCTGTTATTAGAGTCTCAGAAGGAAAAAGACAATGGGACTGATTATGTATTAGCTTGTCCTGCCACAAATACCATAGAATGGATGACATCAAAAAAATTTTTCAGCTGGGCTCGGTGGCTCAGCCTGTAATCCCGTGCCTTGGGAGGCTGA
>NW_007251079.1:217446-220514 GCF_000164805.1 Carlito syrichta
GGAGCGGCCACTGCACTCCAGTCTGGGCGACAGAGTGAGACTCCAACTAAAAAAAAATTTTTTTTCGTAGCTCTAAAGGCTGGAAGTCTGATCAAGGTGCCAGCATGGCTGGGTTCTGTGAGAACTCACTTCCTGACTTGCAGGTGATGCCTTCTCACTGTGTTCTCCCATGGCAGCTTGGGAAGTGGGGTCTCTCTGATATCTCTTTATAAGAACACTAATTGTATTGTATCAGAGCCCCACCCTTATGATTTCACTTACCTTTAGTTGCCTCATTATATGCCCTGTCTCAAAAACAGTCACATTGAGGTTTAGAGCTTCAACATGTGGGGGCGGGGAGGGGTGTTAAAAGGGAAACACAATTCAGTTTGCAGTACCATATAAACCCCAAGTGGGATAAATCCAAAGTTAAACTTAGGTACAGCACAGCCAAATTTCTAAAAACCAAAGATAAATATCTTAAAAGAAGCCAGAGAGAAAAATATCTTCATGGGAGCAACAATTAATATGACAGTTTATTTTGCAATAGCAAGAATGGAAACAATGGAATGATACCTTCAAATTACTGAACAAGGTGATGTCAGTGGGAATGGTGAAGTAAGCTCTGCCAAGAAACTACTCTGTAAAAGCAGTGAGAACATTGAAGCAACTTATCAAAATCAAAATTTTTAGAATCTTGAAATTAATCAAAAGCAATAATCCAAGGAGCATTTATTAAACAAAAAAGGAGGTTTTATCTGAATGCTGAGATTTGTGGCTTTTTGTGGTTTTTTTTGAGTTGGAGTCTCACTCTGTCACCCAGATTTGGAGTGCAGTGGCACACTCATGGCCACCACAGTGACGACCTGCTGGGTTCCAGCAATCTTTCCACTTCAGCCACCCAAGTGACCAGAACTACAGTCATGCCCTACCATGCCCAGCTTATTTTTTATTTATTGTAGAGACAAGGTCTTCCCAAGTTGCCTGGGCTGGTCTCGAACCTGCAGACTCAGGCAATCCACTTGCCTTGGCCTCCCAAAGTGCCGGGATTACAGGCTGAGCCACTGAGCCTGGTCAGAGATTTGTGATGTTTTAACTTGTCCTATTCTCATGACTCTCCCCAACTCCTCATTAGCCTTGAAAACCAATAGTTCCACAATCATAGTGAAAACCAGTGGCCTAGCAGCTACTTGCTAGGACAGAATGGGTTTGGAGCAAAACAGCACTCTTTGAGAACTGTCATTATTGGACCTGTTTGGCAATTTCCTGGAAGCCTAATTCATATGACTTGCCTTAATTTGACCTGACTGAGACCAAGCTCAGTGAGAACAGACTTTTTACTGGGTAGTTTGCTGGAAATAATTTCACCATTGGTTAACATTGTAGCTGCCTGAACAATGATAAAAGTTGAGGCAACCAATAAGCCAACCAAAAACAACAACAACAAAAGAAGAGCTGGGAAATGAGATGTCCACAGGAGGCATCTATAACTGCTGACATACTCATGGGAATCCAGAAGGCCGTGCACATGCATGGGCCTATATGCATGCTCAACTCTGTGTACATGTCCAAGAAAAACCAAAGAAGGTTTAAGCTTTCACATTTGGCTAAGCCAGCATTTCTTTCTTTCTTTCTTTTTTTGAGTTAGAGTCGCACTGTGTTGCCCAGGCTGGAGTGCAGTGGCATGCTCATGGCCACCACAGCCTCAACCTGCTGGGTTCAGGCAATCCTTCCACTTGAGCTTTCCAAGTAGCTGGAACTACAGGCACGAGCCACCATGCCTGACTAATTTTTAAATTTATTATAAGCTGGGCTCGGTGGCTCAGCCTGTAATCCCATGCCTTTGGGAGACTGAGGTGAGTGGATTGCCTGAGCCCGCGGGTTCGAGACCCACCTGGGCAGCGAGACCTCATCTCTACAATAAATCAAAAAATCAGCTGGGCGTGGTAGTGCATGCCTGTAATTCTGGCTACTCGGAAGGCTGAGGCGGAAGGATCGCTGGAGCCCAGTAGGCAAGGTTGCCGTGGCCGGGAGCGGCCACTGCACTCCAATCTGGGTGACAGAGTGAGACTCCAACTCAAAAAAAAAAAATTTATTATAGAGATGAGGTCTCTTCAAATTACCCAGGCTGGTTTCAAACCTGTGGGATCAGGCAATCCTCTCACCTGGCCTTCCAAAGTGCTGGGATTACAGTAAGCCAGCATTTCTAATTGTCTGTCTGAGTGTGAAGATGAACCCCAACACACACAGCCTCTTGGAATAGATTCAGTCACTTAAGTTAATATCTAATCACTAGTTGGCCACTAAATAGAAATTCTGGAGTTGAAAACCGCAATTACTAAAATGAAAAATTCACTAGAGGGCTCACATGCAAACTTGATCAAACAAAAGAAAGACAGTAAACTTGAAGAAAGTCAATTGAGGTGATCTAGTCTGAGGAATAGAAAGAAAGAAACATAAATGAAAGTGAATAGAGCATTAGAGACCTACGGGGTATTATCAAGTATACCAACATACATATAATGGGAGTCCTAGTAGAAGAAAAATGAAAGGAACAGAAATAATATTTGAAGAAACAATTGATGAAAACTTCCTAAATTTTCTGAAAAACAATCTACAATCTAAGAAGCTCAGTAAATACTAACTAGGACAAACTCAAAAAGATCCACAACTACAAACATTATAATCAAACTATCAAAATCCAAAGACAATCTTGAAGTAAAAGAAATGCATAGGCTGGGCTTGATGGCTCAGCCTGTAATCCCAGCACTTGGGGAGGCTGAGGTGATGAGTGGATTGTTTGATCCCATGGGCTCGAGACCAGCCCAGGCAACTTAGTGAGACATCGCTACAATAAAACAAAAATTAGTTGGGTGTGGTAGTGTGCACCTATAATTCTGCTACTTGGAGGGTTGAGGCAGGAGGATCACCAGAACCCAGCAGATAGATGCTGGGGTGACCATGAACATTCCACTGCACTCCAGTCTGGGAGACAGAGTGAGACTCCAACTTAAAAAAGAAAGAAAAATCAGGCTCAGTGGCTCAGCCTGTAATCCCGCGCCTTTGGGAGGTTGAGGTGAGTGGATTGC
>NW_007251079.1:220679-221509 GCF_000164805.1 Carlito syrichta
ATTGCCGGAGCACAGCAGGTTGAGGCTGTGGTGGCCGGGAGCGGCCACTGCACTCCAGTCTGGGCGACAGAGTGAGACTCCATCTCAAAAAAAAAAAAAAAAGAAAGAGAAAGAAAAAGAAAGAAAGAAAGAAATGCATATGGAGAGATTCTTAATCATATGGAAGAGATGCTTCACAAGATTAATAGCTGATTTCTCATCAGTAACCATGAAGGCCAGAAAGCAATGGAAAGATCTTCAACGTGCTGGGAGAAAAAGACTCAACCAAGAATTCTACAACTAACTAAACTATGCTTCAAAGATGAAGGGAAATGTAAGTCATTCCATGGTAAACAAAACTGAGACAACTTGCCATCAGTAAATCTGCCACACAAGAAATACTAAATGAAGCCCATCAGTTTGAAATGATAGAACACTAGACAGTAATTTGAGTCTATATGAAGAAACAAAGAGCACTGGTAAACATAACTAATAAATGACAGTATAAATATACTTTTTATGTATATAATGTATGAAGATGTAATTATGACAACAACATTGCAAAGAAGGGGAAAGGGAATAAAGCTATATAGCAGCAAGATTTTGCAAACTGTTAAATTAAGTTGGTATTAAAGATGAATTAGATTGTTAGATTAAGTTGTTAATTGTAATGTCCCAAACAAAGGAAATGACTCAAACATATATAGTAAAAAAAAGGATATGACAAGCCGGGCTTGGTGGCTCAGCTTATAATCCCACGCCTTTGGGAGGCTGAGGTGAGTGGATTGCTTGAGCCCACGGGTTCGAGACTCGCCTGGGCAACTTGGCAAGACCTCATCTCTACAATAAAT
>NW_007251079.1:221683-255686 GCF_000164805.1 Carlito syrichta
ACAGAGTGAGACTCCAATTAAAAAAAAAAAAAAAAAAAATGATGTGACAAGAGAGTCAAAATTGTATATTATAAAATATCTATTTAATATAAAAGAGGACAGTAATGGAAAATAAACATAATGCACTCCTAAATTACCAGTTGGTCAAGGGGGAGAAAAAATCACAAGAGAAGTTATAAAATACTTTAAGAGGAATGGAGAAATTAAAACAAATACACAACATACCAAAACTTATGGTATTTAACCAAAGCAGTGTTTAGGAGGAAATTTTAGTTGCACATACCCATATTTAAAAAGAAGAAATATCTCAAATCAATAGTCTAAACTACTTTAAGAAACTAGAAAAAGAAGTGCAAACTAAACCCAAAACAATCAGAAGGAAGGAGATAATAAAGATCATTGTTATTTTTTCTCAGAAAGGGGTCTTGCTCTTTCTCTCAAGCTAGGTACAGTGGCCCAATCATATCTCACTGTACCCTCAAACTTTTGGGCTCAAGGAATCCTCCCACTTCAGCCTCTGAAGTAGCTGGAATTACAGGCATTTCTAATTTTACATGTGACCTTCTCTTTGATACTTAGGTTAGAAGTGTATTGTTTAACTTCCAAATATTGGAAAATTTCTACCTATTACTAATTTTCAGTTTAATTCAATAGTGGCCAGACAACATACTTGTATGACTTTAATTCTTTAAAATGTATGGAGTTTTTTTAATGATCCAGAATCTTGTTCATATTGTTTGACTGTTTCATGCATTTGAAAATAATATATTCTCCTATTGTTGGATATATTGTTCTCTAATTGTTTTCTAGATAAAGTTGGTTGATAGAATTTTTTTGTTTGTTTTATTTTGTTTTTTTTTTGAGTTGGAGTCTCACTCTGTCGCCTAGGATGAATTGCGGTGGCATGCTCACAGTTACTGGCAGTCTCGACCTGCTGGGTTCAAGTGATCCTTCTGCCTCAGTCTTCCAAGTAGCTGGAACTACAAGCACATGCTACCAGGCCCGGCTAATTTTTTGATTCATTGTAGAGATGAGATCTCATCAAGTTGCCCAGGCTGGTCTTGAACCTCTGCGCTCAGGTAATCCTCTTGCCTCAACCTTCCAGAGTTTTTAGGATTTTCTGTCTGGTCCTGTTATTTACAATGCTCTATAGTCTAACTATAACTATGAATTTGTTTATTTCTCCTTTCCTTTCAGTTTCTAGTACCTCTGTTGTTAGGTGCATACACATTTGGAATTGTTATATCTCTTAGTGAATTGACATCTTTATCATTATAAAATGTTCCTCTTTATTCTTGGTGATATTCCTCATTCTAAAGTCAACTTTGGTAATAATATAGACACTCCAGCTTTCTTTTGATCAATATTTGCATGCTAACTATTTTCCCAACCTTTTTCTGTTAATTTGTCTGTCTTTTCTATTTGAAATGGACTTCCTGTAGATAGAGTATAATTATTTTTATGCAATCTAACAATCTGTCTTTTAATTCATTTATTTAGACCACTTACATTTAATGTGATTAAATATATAATTTTGCTACATGCTTTCTGTTTATTCTCTCTGTTCTTTGTACCCCTTTTCTCACTTTCTGCCTGATTTATAATTTTTTTTTTTTGAGTTGGAGTCTCACTCTGTCGCCCAGACTAGTGTGCAGTGGCATGCTCCCAGTCACCGCAGCCTCCACCTGCTGGACTCCGGCGATCCTTCCGCCTCAGCCTTCCAAGTAGCCGGAACTACAGGCGCGTGCTACCGCCTGGCTAATTTTTTTTTGATTTATTGTAGAGACAAGGTCTCACAAAGTTGCCTGGGTGGATCTTGAACCCGCGGGCTCAGGCATTTCACTTGCCTCAGCCTCCCAAAGCACTGGGATTACAGGCTGAGCCACTGAGCCCAGTCCTGATTTATAATTAATTGAGTATTTTTGAGTCCATTTTTGGCTCAAAAGGCTTATGATGTACATCTTGAATTAATCATAGCCTACCTCCAAAAATTATTATGCTGATTCACATGTTGTTTAATAACCCAATAACAGCACACGTTCAATTCTTCTCTTTAATCTTTTCTATGATTGTTTTCCTTTTGCTTTTATTTTTTTTATTTTTTAATTTTTTTTGAGTTAGAGTCTCACTCTGTCGCCCAGACTGGAGTGCAGTGGCCGCTCCCGGCCACCACAGCCTCGCCTGCTGGGCTCCGGCAATCCTTCCACCTCAGCCTTCCGAGTAGCCGGAATTACAGGCATGCGCTACCACGCCTGACTGATTTTTTGATTTACTGTAGAGATGAGGTCTCGCTGCCCAGGCGGGTCTCGAACCCACGGGCTCAGGCAATCCACTCATCTCATCCTCCCAAAGGCGCGGGATTACAGGCTGAGCCACCGAGCCCGGCTTCCTTTTGCTTTTAAATGTGCAATATGCCCACAATACATTGCTCTTATATTTCTTTTTGAAAGTTAGTCATCTTCTGGAAAGATTAAAAATAAGAGAAAAACGGTTTTATATTCTAATTTTAATGATTTTCGGAGATCTTTATTTCTTCATGTAGTTTCATTTCTTTGTGTATAACATAACATTCCTCTAATTCTTCTTGCTTAGAGAACTTTCTTTAATGTTTCTTATACTGCAGGACTGTTGGTAATGAGTTTTTCTAGCTTTTGTTTTCTAAAAAATATGTATATATGCATATCTATCTATCTATCTATATTTTCCCTTCATTTTTGAAAGATATTTTCCATTGAGTATGAAACTCTGGTTGACAGATTTTTTTTTCCTCTAAACTTTTAAAGATGTCACTCCATTGTCTTTGCTTTTTTTCTTTTTTTTTTTTTTGAGTTGGAGTCTCACTCTTTCACCCAGGCTGGAGTACAGTGGCATGTTCACGGCCACCCCAGAGTGGACCTGCTGGGCTCCCGTGTTCCTTCCGCCTCAGCCTTCCAAGTAGCTGTAACTGCAGGCATGCGCTACCATGCCCGGCTAATTTTTTGATTTATTATAGAGATGAGGTCTTGTCATGTTGCCCAGGCTGGTCTCGAACCCGTGGACTCAAGCAATCCACTCCCCTTGACCTCCCAAAGTGCTGGGATTACAGGCTTGAGCCACTGCGCCCGGCTTAGAGGATGTTTCTTAATGTGTGTCCTCTAATCTTCATCTTTCAGCCTCTCCTGTGTGTCTGCCTCTGGGATGGGTGCCTAACCACACTTTTGCCTTTCCACCACCGGAAGACTGCTGTTGCTTGATTCCTGGGGTTTGCTGGCCTAGACTGGGGAGGATTTTCTGCTCTCCAGGTCCAATCATAGTCTTAAGTAGACCCTGTGTCCCAGTCTTGGGAGAGTGGGACTTTCTCAGAGATTCCATATCTTCAGCAGTTTCTTTGCAGAGGAGAGTTTCTAGACTCTTGCTAGGTGTAGAGACTTTTTTTTTTTTTTTACCCTTATCACAGTCACAGTGGTTTTCAGCTGTTTCCTGAGCTCAACAGGGCTTTCTGCCCTTCCCTCCACCCAGAAAGGTCTGGGCAGAGCTTCATGCCTTTCCTATAATGGTGGCTGCTCCGGTTCTCAAAGCCTGCACCATGGAAGCTTTCTCTGGTCTCTCACCTTGCCACTAATCTTTCCTTAAGCACGTGATAAAGTCTGTGGAGAAAAGTCTACGAGTGGGAGCAAAATCCTCTTAAGTCGACCGCTCCCAGGATTCTATACTTTCATGTCAGTTTACACAAAGCCTTTGGCAACTTGTTAAAAATTTCGGGTGAAGCCAGGCAAGGTGCTTCATCCTGTAATCTCAGCACTTTGGGAGGCTGAGGCGAGAGGATTGCCTGAACCCGGGGGATTCGAGACCAGCCTGGGCAACTTGATGAGACCTTATCTCTAAATAAATCACACACACACACAAAAAACTAGCTGGGCGTGGTGGTGTGTGTCTGTAGTTCCAGCTACTTGGAAGGCTGAGGTGGAAAGATCACCTGAGCCCAGTAGGTCGAGGCTGGGGTGGCTGTGAGCGTGCCACTGCACTCCAGCCTGGGTAACAAAGAATGAGACTCCAACTGAAAAAAAAAAAAAAAAAAAATATATATATATATATATATATATATACGTATATATATATATATATATATATATATATATAATTTTAATTTTAAATGGCTGTTCTTCTCTCTCTGAGTTATTGATCATGTAGCAGGTTGCACAGTTAAAACAAAATCACTCTATCCTTTTAGAATCACTGTGACTTTCCTTTTTATTTATAGGACTGTATACAATTTGATAAAACTAATAATCTTTTATTGAATTTTCTATAGAGAAAAACAATGGACCTATTTCATTTACTTTATATGAAGATGTATCTAAGACTTCTTTAAAATAAATATTTAATAATCAAAATATTTTAATATATGAAGTTTGAAATAACTCGTAGTGCAATTGTTACACTTTTTCAAATAAAAGATAGTACTAACCAAATTTATTTTAATGTGGTGCTGATTAATAATTTCAGCCAGACACAGTGGCTCACTCCTGTAATCCCAGGACTTTGGGAGGTCGTGGTGGGAGGATCACTGGAGACCAGGAGTTCAATACCAGCCTAGGAAACATAGCAAGACCCTTCTCTGTATTAAAAAAAGAAAATAAGAATTTTGTGAATGTTGTATTTACATATGTACATATATATGTACCTGCTTATAATAGATAATATATATTTGCATACTTATTTAGATTTAATAAAATAACTTTGTTCTTTTCTGGAGTGTAGTGATGCGATCACAACTCATTGTAGCTTTGAACTCCTGTGCTCAATTGATACTCCTGCCTCACCCTCCTGAGTAGCTGGGACTACAGGCATGCACCACCACACCTGGTAATTTTTATTTATTTATTTTTTGAGTTCGAGTCTCACTCTGTCACCCAGGTTAGAGAGCAGTGGCATGCTCACGGTCACCCCAGCGTTTACCCACTGGGCTCGGGCGATCCTTCCACCCCAGCCTTCCAAGTAACTGAAACTACAGGTGCACACTATCATGCCTGGCTAATTTTTTGATATATTGTAGAGACAAGGTTTCATCAAGTTGCCCAGGCTGGTCCCGAACCCCTGGGCTCAGGCAATCCTCTTACCTCTGCCTCCCAAGGTGCTGGGATTTACAGGCTTGAGCCACCATGCCTGGCCTATTTTTAAAAATTTTTTACAGAGATAGGGTCTCGCTTTGTTACTCAAGCTGGTCTCAAACTCTTGGCCTCAAGCATCCTCCTCAGTTTCCCAAAACACTGAGATTACAGGTGTGAGCCCCCGCACCTGGATTTATTTTTTGTTTTTCTTTGGTGGAGACTTCCTGTATTTCACTTTACTATGCCATCCAAGGATGAATGCATACCCAAGGAATAAAACAAAAGTATGGGCTTCTTGTTTACAAATTACCACTGCTCTGTCAATAGCAAAATCTCTGGAACCACAGAAAGCCCTTACTTAAGAGTCCTAGCTGAGATTAAAACCTTGCTTTGCTATTTATTCGCTCTGTGCCTTTCAACAAATTGTTTAATCTCTCTCAGCCTATTTTTTCACCTATAAAATGAACTCTCGAAATTATGTATAAAAAACTGTGGACTCTCAAAATTATAAAAAACTATGAATTTATTCTTACTTGTTTAAACTTCAGTCACCTTCAAAATACCCCCCACCCCCCATCCCCCATTTGAGGCAATACACCTATTGAGACACTGTTTCCACTACTCAAAACAGTTTTTGAACTCCTCGATCTTGATGCCTTTTAGTGCTTCTGACATTTTTGGTTTCACCTCTTTCACATCCACAAAACGTTTCCCTTTGAGGACTCTTCATCTGGGGAAACATACAAAAGTCACTAGGGGTGAGATTGGGTGAATGGGGAGGGGAGGGCATGGGGGTCATGTCGTTTTTGGTCAAAAACTGCTGAACATTCAGTGCGGTGTGGGCAAGCTGTTTGTGTAAATTGCCCATCATGAAATGGACAAACATGTCGAAAGAATCTCCAAAAAAAAATTCACTGAAGTTGAACGCAGCCTCTCACAACAATGCTAGCTGGTACACTGATGCTGATGTGTCCCTAGAACACTTACCTAGCAGGGGAATCCTGAACTACAAGGGATCTGCCTGCTAAAAAAGGACTCTGGTTTTTTTTCTGGATATAATAAGTACCCAGAGACTGGGTACCCAGATGCCCAGCACCCAACACCCCCGTTATCTGATACAATAAATATGAAAATAAGCTGGTCTTCCATGAACTCCAAGGTTGGAACCCCATGCCTGACATCCTCTCTCTACCTCCACAATCAGTACACCTGAAGACGAGAGAGGAGAGTTGCACAAACTTTGGCTCAGTGCCATTAGGAGATGCTGCTTTTCATCCTGACACTTGTCACTGCCACTACTGCTGTCACTGCCACCACAGCAATCGCCATGGTGATTATTGCTCCTTACTGTACTTCTCATCCTCATTCCCTCTGAGAATTCCTCCATATCTTGCTCCACCCAGATGTTTGCCATATCATCCAGAGAAACAGAATGGGCTCTCTCTCCCTCGAGACCCAGAAAGCCCCCTTGTCCTCAGAGTTGGGCTTTCAGCCTATCTGCTCCCACCCTTTCTCCTAGAAGAGCTGAAGTGATATTGTGACCCACATTGGATAACACCCACTTGGTGCCAGGTTCAGTGCTGGGTGCTGGCAGGACAGGAATGAGAGACACAGCCTCTGATCTTCAGGAATGATTAGTCCAAAGGCGTCCCCTCCAATCTTGAGTCTGTATCCTATTTCACTAAGTTCCGGTCTCTCAGTCAACCTGGGCACTCACCATCTTCTTTTTTCTTCCTTTAAGCTACTTCCGCCTCAAACATTCAATCTCTTCTTCCCTCTGCTTTTGTCCTTCCCTGTCTCAAACCTGGTTCTTCCTTTATAGCCTCAGTGACTGGATGGTTGGAGATACCAACAATCAAGAGAGGAAATCAGCAGGAGGAATCAATCAGAACCAACTTTTCTAAGCCAGCTAAGATTTAGGACATGCTAGCTCTGCTCCTATTGTCAACTTTTGGTTTTCTTCAACATAAGTCATGCATGACAGTATCTTGTTGTCTTTGTTGGTTTTGTGTTGCTACAACAGTATACCGCACCCTGGACATTTATAAAGAAATGTATTTATCTCACAGTTTTGGAGGCTGTTATGATTGTTGATATTGTAATTCCAATTTCAGGGTGCTGACATCTGGTGTGAGCCTTCTTGCTGTATCACCCATGGTGGAAGGCAAGAGAGGAAGAGAGGGTGAGAGAGTGTCAAACTCACTTTTTTTTTTTTTTGGAGTCTCACTCTGTCAGTCAGGCTGTAGTGCAGAGGTACAATCATTGTCATGGCAACCTCTACCTGCTGGGCTCAGGCGATCCTTTGGACTCAGTCTTCCAAGTAGCCAGAAATACGAGTGGCTGCCACCACACCTGGTTAATATATATTTTTGTTTTGTTTTGTTTTTTGAGTTGAAGTCTCACTCTGTTGCCCAGACTGGAGTGCAGTGGCCACTCCCGGCCACCGCAGCCTTGACCTGCTGGGCTCTGGTGATCCTTCCGCCTCAGCCTTCCAAGTAGCCAGAATTACAGGCATGCGCTACCACCCCGGCTGATTTTTTTATTTATTGTAGAGATGAGGTCTCACTGCCCAGGCGGGTCTTGAACCCTCAGGCTCAGGCAATCCACTCACCTCAGCCTCTCAAAGGTGCAGGATTACAGGCTGAGCCACCGAGCCCGACTTTTGCCCATTTTTTAATGGGGCTCTTTGTTTTTTTCCTTTCAGTACATTTTGAGTTTTTGTAGCTCCTGGATGTTAGGACTTTGTCAGATATACAGTTGGCAAATGATTTTTCCCATTCTGTAGGCTGTCTCCCCGCTCGCTTGATGGTTTATATTTATTTTTAATTGTAGAGATGAGATCTTCTCAAATTGCCTAGGGTGATCTGACTCCTGGGCTCAGACAATCCCCTCACCTCCCCTCCCAAAGTGTTGGGATTACGGTCATGAGCCACCATGCCTGGCAAACTCACTTTTATAAGAAACCCACTCTCACAATAATGAAGCTCTCCTACAATAACATTAATCCATTTATGAGGACAGATACCTCATGACCTAATCACCTCTTAAACGTCTTACCTCTCAACACTTTGCACTGGGGTTTAAATTTCCAACATGTAAACATTGGGGAACACATTTAAACCATAGCATTTGCCCTTGGCCCCCAAATTTCATGTCCTTCTCACATGAAAATTACATTTATTTCATCCCAACACCCCTCCAAATTCTTAACTAGATCCAGCACCAACTCAAAAGTCCAAAGTTCCTCAGCATCTCATCTAAAACAGATATGGGTGAGACTCAAGTCACCATTTAACTTGAGGAAAATTGCCCTTCAGCTGTTGAGCCTATGAAATTCAACAAGTTATCAACTTCTGAAATACAATGATGAAACAGGCATGGAATAGACATTCCCCTTCCAAAAGGGAGAAACAGGCCAAAGGAAAGGGGGACTGGTCTCACATAAGCCAGTCCAAAACTCAACAGGGGGGGGTCCCAAGTTTTATCCAATAATTCATACAAAATATTTCAAATAAATGAATTTTAATCTTCATCTTCCTCCTCTTCTTCATTCTGCTTAATTTGAAAGTAACATAATTTGTAACTCTCTTTGCTGTTAGCAACTACGTGTAATCAATCAGGTAGATTATTCTTCAAATATTTTTTGGCGAGATACTACAAATACCTTCTGGAAAATGGCACCTCAGAAGTCACAGTCATCTTCCTCTTCTTTCTTTCTTTCTTTCTTTCTTTCTTTCTTTCTTTCTTTCTTTCTTTCTTTCTTTCTTTCTTTCTTTCTTTTTCTTCCCTCCCTCCCTCCCTTCTCTCTCTCTCTCTCTCTCTCTCTCTCTCTCTCTCTCTCTCTCTCTCTCTCTTTCTTTCTTTCTTTCTTTCTGTCTCACTCTGTCACCCAGACTGGAGTGCAGTGGCTGCTCCCGGGAACCGCAGCCTCGACCTGCTGGGCTCTGGTGATCCTTCCACCTCAGCCTTCATGTAGCCGGAATTACAGTCATGAGCTACCACGCCCGGCTGATTTTTTGATTTATTGTAGAGGTGAGGTCTCGCCAAGTTGCCCAGGCGGGTCTCGAACCCTCGGCCTCCCAAGGTGTGGGATTACAGGTTGAGCCACTGAGCCCGGCCAATCTTGCTCCTTTCAATGGTCACAACCCCTCCACCAAGATTCCCAGCTTTTCCTTTCACTTTGATCCTCTCTTGTGAAAACTGCTCAAAATTGGCTGCATCCATGAGTCCATTTTCTACAGGGTGGGTGCAGTCAAGAGTGAACTTCAGAACCTGCTTTTTTTTTTTGTCCCCCTTCAGCACAAGGTTTTTCATGGGCACCATGGTGGCAGCAGAGGCAGAAAGGGAAAAATAAGTCTTTTTTTTTTTTTTAACTTTAAAGTTGTGGGGTGTAAGTCGGGATTACATACATAAATGGTTTAGGTACAGGTGAAGTTTTGGTCCTCTCATTGGACCCCATTTTTCCTGGTGAGGATCAGTCACCCTTATTTTATTTTATTTTTTGAGTTGGAGTCTCACTCTGTCGCCCAGACTGGAGTGCAGTGGCCCTCCCGGCCACCGCAGCCTTGACCTGCGATCCTTCCGCCTCAGCCTTCCAAGTAGCTGGAGCTACAGGCGCGCACTACCACGCCCAGCTAATTTTTGATTTATTGTAGAGACGAGGTCTCGCCAAGTTGCCCAGGCGGGTCTCGAACCCGCGGGCTCAGGCAATTTACTCACCTCAGCCTCCCAAAGGCATGGGATTACAGGCTGAGCCACCGAGCCCGGCTTTTGCCCATTTTTTAATGGGGCTCTTTGTTTTTTTCCTTTCAGTACATTTTGAGTTTTTGTAGCTCCTGGATGTTAGGACTTTGTCAGATATACAGTTGGCAAATGATTTTTCCCATTCTGTGGGCTGTCTCCCCACTCGCTTGATGGTTTCTTTTGCTTTGCAGAAGCCTTTCAGTCTGATGAGGTCCCACTTGTCTAACTTATCTCTTATGGCAGGGGCAGCTGGGGTTTTGACCAGGAATTGGTTACCCATTCCAATTTCCATAAGGGTGTCTCCTGCATTTTCCAAGATTCTTATAGTTTGAGGTTTTATGTATAGATCTTTGACCTATTTGGGGTTGATTTTTGTGTATGGTGTCCTGTTTCATTCTTCTGCATGTGGTCAGCCAGTTTCCCCAGCACTATTTACTGGATAAGTTCTCCTCTCCTCAGTGGTTATTGATGGAGGTTTTGTCAAAGATGAGCTGGTTGAGAAATTGAGGTTTTGCTTCCAGAATCTCTATTCTGTTCCATTGGTCCAAATGCCTGTTGTTGTACCGGTACTAGACTGCTTTGATTACTAAACTTTATTACACTAGCCTTATAATAAAGTTTAAAGTCTGGGAGTGTGATACCTCCTGCTTTGCTTCTTTTGCTAAAGATTGTTTTGGCTATTCATGGTCATTTTTGTTTCCATATGAATTTTTGTTTTGTTGTTTCCAGGTCAGAGAAGAATGTTGATGGTAATTTAATGGGTATTGCATTGACTATGTAGATTGCCTTATGTACGATGGACATCTTAACAACATTGATTCTTCCAATCCATGAATATGGAACATTTTTCCATTTGTTTGTGTTGTCTTTGATTTCTTTGAGCATTGTGCTGTAGTTTTCCTTGTGAAGGTCTTTCACTTCTCTGGTTAGGAAGATGCCAAAGTATTTCTCTTTTTGTGTGGCTATTGTCAATGGGATTGTACTTTTTATTTGGTTCTCTGCCTGTTTGTTGTTGGTGTATAAAAATGTGACTGTATTTTGCACACTGATTTTATACCCTGAGACTTTGCCGAAATCCTTTATCAGTGCAAAGAGGTTTTTGAAAGACTACCTTAGGTTTTTCAGGTATAGGATTATATTGTCTGTAAAGAGGGACAGCTTAACTTCCACTTTTCCTATTTGGATACTCCTGATATCATTTTCTTGTCTGATTGCTCTAGCTAGAACTTCCAACTCTATGTTGAACAGGAGGGGCAAGAGTGGGCAGCCTTGTCTTGTTTTGGTTTTCAGGGGAAACGCTTCCAATTTCTGTTTATTTAGTAGTAAATTGGCTGTGGACTTATCATGATGGTTTTTATTATCTTGAGGTATGTTTCCTCTATACCTAGGTGTTCAAGGGTTTTTATCAAGAATGGATGCTAGATTTTGCTGAAAGTCTTTTCTGTATCTAATGATATAATCATGTGGTTCTTGTTTTTTACATCTGTTGATGTATTTAATTACATTAATGTCTTATGGATGCTAAACCAGCCCTGCATCCTGGGGATGAGGCCTACTTGATCATGGTGAATAATTTTTGAGTTATGTTGTTGGATCCGATTTGCTAGAATCTTGTTGAGAATTTTTGCATCTATGTACATCAGGAATATTGGCCTGTAGTTCTCTTTCTTTGTTGGGTCTTTGCCTGGTTTGGATATTAGTGTGATGTTAGCTTCATAAGATGATTTGAGGCGAGTTCTGTCTTTCTCAAGTACCTGAAATCCTTTCAGTAGGACTGGTACCAGCTCCTCCTTATATGTAGAATTCTGCCGGAAAGCCGTCTGGTCCCAGGTTTGTGTGTGTGTGTGTGTGTGTGGGTAGTTTTCTTATGATGGAGTCAACCTCCTGGGCTGTTATTGGCCGATGTAGTGTCTCTATTCCTTCTTGTTTTAACCTTGGGAGGTTGTGTGATGTCAGAAAGTCTTCCATTTCATTTAGATTTTTGAATTTGTTTCCATATAGGTGTCATAGTAATCTCTGATCATCTTTTGTATTTCTTCAGAGTCAGTTGTGACTTGATCTTGTGCATTTCTGATTGTGTTTATTTGGGCTTTTGTCTCTTTTTCTTGATCAATCTTGCTTATCCTTTCAAAGAACCAGCTTTTTTATTTTATTAATTTTTTCTATGATATTCTTGTCTTCTATGTCCCACGTTCAGGCTTTTACTTTGGTGATCTGAATTATTCTGCTGAAGTTAGGGTTTTGGCGGTCTTGCCTTTCCAGCTCCCCTAAGTGATTTGTTAGGCTGTTAACTTGTGATCTTTCTATTTTGTTGATGTGTGTTCACAGAGAGATAAATTCCCCTCTTAGTACTATTTGTATGGCATCCCAGAAGTTTTGGTAATATGTATCTTTGTTTTCACTTGTCTCCAAGACTCCTTTAATTTCTGTTTTGATTTCTGTGTCATTCAACATTGTGCTGTTTAGTGTCTGTGTCTTTGTATGTTTTGGGGGGATTTTGTTGGTGGTGATATTTTTTATTCCATTTTGATCTTATGAATTGGTTTATGCTTTATTTATGGCCAAGGATGTGTCAATCTTAGAGTGTGTTCCATATGGTGATGAGTAGAATGTATATTCCATGGTTGTTAGGTGGAGTGTTCTGTAGGTATCTATTAAGTCCATTTGGTCAAGCATCAAGTTAATGTTCCAGATCTCCTTATTGATTTTTTGCCTCAATGATCTATCTAGGGTTGTTGATGGAGTTTTTTAATCCCCAAATTATGATAGTGTTAGAGCCAATATCTTCTTTTAGTTTGCTTAGTAGTTACTTTATGAATCCAGATGCTTCTGTGTTGGGTGAATATATATTTAGGATGGATATTGCTTGTTGATGGATTGAACCTTTTAACATTATGTAATGTCCTTCCATATCTTTTTACATGAAGGCTGTTTTGTCTGATATTAAAACCACAACTCCTGCTTTTTTTGTTTTCCATTTGCCTGAACATTTGTTTTCCATCCTTTAACTCTGAGCCTGTGGGTGTCCTTATAGTAAGGCGTGTTTCCTGGAGGTAGCATATTGTTGGGTCATGTTTTTTAATACAGTTTCCCATTTTATGTATTTTCAGTAGTGCATTTAATCCGTTGACATTCAGGCCGAGTATTGAAATGTGAGAATTTAACCCTGTCATGAGGCACTTATAAGGCTGTTTGTCTTCTTTTAACTTTTGGGTTGGTATATGTGTGTGTTTTCAATTTTGCAGTTGTGAGATGTGTTGATTCTATGTTTTCCAGCATTCTTGGGAAGCATGGTTGTTTTTTCTTTTTCTTCTTTGCTTAATATCTTCTTGAGTGTTTTTTGTAGAGCTGGTCTGAAAGCAGCATGCTCTTTTAAGGACTGGATGTCTGGGGAGGATTTTAGTTCTCCATAGCTGATGAAGCTAAGCTTGATTGGGTAGGAAATTCATGGTTGAAATTATTTATCTTTGAGGACTTTGGAAACAGGACTCCAGTCCCTTCTAGTTTGTAATGGTTCTGCTGATAAGTCTGCTGCTATTATGATTGGTCTTCCCCAGTAGGTGGACTGATCTTTCTCTCTCACTGTCTTTAGGATTTTTTCCTTTATACCTACTTTGTGTATGTTAATTGCTATGAGTCTAGGGATTGCTCTTCTCATTTGATGTCTTGAGGGGGTGTCTTGAATATTGTGTGTTTGGATGGTCACCACTCTAGTGAGATGGGAAAGGTTTTTTTGGATAACCTCCTGGAATACTTGTTCCAAGGTGTTCTCTGTTTCCCTTTCTTCTTCTGGGATGCTGATCAGGTGTAAGTTTGTCATCTTGACATAGTTCCACATCTCTTGGAAGCTTTGTTCTTTCTTTCTGACTTTTCTTCCTATGTTTGTAACAGATTGGGTTAATTTCATGTTTTGGTTTTCAAGTTCTGAGATTCTTCTGATTGGTTGATTCTGCTTTCCATGCTTGTCAAATTGTTATTTATTTCCCAGATAAAGTTTTTTATGGCCCACATCTCTGTTAAAAGTTCTTTCAATGTTGCATCTTATCTTTCTTGAGTCTTATTTACTCTTTCCATCCATTTCCTACTCTTGGTTGTATTCTGGAGCCAATTGTTGGTGATTTCCATTGTTTGCGCTCTGAGGTCTGATTTTTTGGGTGCTGCCTCTTTGGTACACTGGGAATTACCTCTGTTCTTCCATTGTTTTTTCCTCATTTGTGATGGATCTCTGTATTTTGTCTTTTATTCTGTAGTAGTGGTTGGGGTTTTCACCTCAGTTGCTTGCTCAGCCCTCAATTCTGTCTTGATCGGAGCCACCGAATTTGTTCTATTTTGAAATAGGGCTGGCAGTGGGAAGTTTCTTATAGTTTTGAGAGTCAAAAAAAGGTGGAGGGTTGGGAGCTAGGATTCAGAAACTACTTGCAAGTCACAGTGTTCACTGACTAGGGTGTGAGCCTCCTGAGACCCACTCCCTACCACCACTCTATATGACATTGCAGTGGTTATGTGTGTGTACCCCCTGAGTCCAAGATAAAGTAACAGCAATGAGGAGAACAGAGAAAAGTAGAATTAAATAGAATGGACAAAAATAATTTTAAAAAGCCCCACAGAAAACAAAAGCAAAAACAAGACCAAAAACCAAAAAAAGATAAAACAAAAAACAACATCAACAGAAAAGAAAAACACAAACCCCCATAAAACCTCCCCAAAACAGGAAAACCAAACACACACACACCAAAAAGCAAAAGAGGAAGAAGAAAAAAAAGGAGGGGGGAGGAATGCATATCAAACCCTCACTAACACAGTCACACACACTAAACCAAAACAAAAGAAGAACAAAACAAAACAAAAGAAGGGGGGAATGCAAATCAAACCCTCATATACACATTCACACGCACACAATATGCGTGTGAAAAAAAGAAGAAGAAAGCAAAAAACAAAAGAAGAAGAAAGGGGGGATGCAAATCAAAGTCTCACACACATACACACACACACTAAACCAAAACAAAAGAAGAACAAAAAGGAAAAATAAAAAAGACCAGACCATCCTCTTGTGGCAGGTTCTATAATGATTCCTCTCAGCTGTTCACAGGCAAGCCCATCTGCCGTCTCCTGTGGGGCTGTAGGCTTGTTCACAATCTCCCTGGTCCACAGCCTGGCAGGGAGGAGGGGGTGGTGGGGGTGGGTGGGGTGTCAGTCCTCTCCTCCTGCTCTCGTAAGGTAGGGGATCTCCTCCAGTGAGGAGGTGTGGGATTGTCTCCTCCCCAGGTGCTGACAGCCAGCATCCCAGCCAGGCTTATCCCAGAGTAGATTTTTCCTAGTGTGGCTGCTGTCCATGCCCCTACTGGGTTTGTCTCTCTCAGCCATGCCCCAGCAGTATGGATCTGACAATGGGAAGATTTCTGAGGAGGCAGGGGTTGAGTCAGCCCAGGACTCACTGCTGATCTCTTGAGGAGTTCTTCCTTGTCCTTTTCTGGTCACACCCTTTGTTCCACGGCTGGATCAGGATAGGGGGTGGGGCACCTGAGATGCCACACTCATCCTGTTCCCTCGATGTTTGTGCTCTTGGGATATTCCCTCTGGATAACAATCAGTCCCTGAGTAGTTAGCCCACCAGTCACAGAGATCGGGTCTGTCGCTCCCTGGTGAGCAAACCAGAGCACTTCCCTGTCCAGTTTTCAAGATGGTGGTGGGGTAGCTGTCTCATCTTCTCTACTGGGATTATGCCTCTGGCTCCCTTGCTGTGCTCCCTCTGCAGCCCTCGTTGCCAGTGTCTGGCCTGGCTCTGTGGTGGTCGGCAGTCTGGCAACTGCCATCGCTCCCGACAGCTTTTCCCAGGGAAAAAGTTTGTTGATTTTAGAAAATGGCACTTGGCTTCTGCATCCTGGGAGGCACCATGATTCAAGCAGAACAGCTCCTGGCACGAGCCACTTCACCAGAAGAGCCCTGGCCACTTGCTCCTGACAACCCACTCAGTAAGCCACTCACACACCCACTTACAGACACACATGTAAATTCGTCCACACACTCACTCACTCACTCAAGAACTCGCATAGTCCTACTGGCTCCACTGCCATCTTTTTTCTCCCTCCATGAAAACAAGTGTTTAAAGTTGGAGAATAATAATCTTTGATTCCGTGTCCTTGGGGATTGGGCTCCCAAGCCTCACACAGCCCCACCCCAATGGCCTTGCTGGGTTCAGTCCATCAGCAGCTCTCATGGATTGGAGTCTCATGCCCGCAGCTCTCCCAGGCTGGAGTTGCAAGCAGGTAGCCCTACAGTTGTGGATTCTGGGAACTGCCCCACTCCCATGGCTCTCCTGGGCATTGCCCTATGACTTTACTGGGCAATGCCCTAGTGGTAGGGGCTCTCTGCAGTGGCTCTGCCCTTCAGCAAGTTTCTGCCTGGGCTCCCAGGCTGTCCCATACATCCTTTGGAATCTAGGTAGAGGCCTCCATGGCCCCAGCTTGTGCACTCTGTTTTTGCAGAGTCAGCAGCATGTGGACACCTAGTGGTCACTCTTTGTACTCTCGGGAGTGACAGCCCTTGTTATACCTGAGCATGCTGGAGCCCGAGCTAAGGTGGCTGTGGAGTACTGTGCCAGAATGCTGAGATCTCACAGGGAGCTCTCTGGAAACCTTATCTTCAAGGTCCTAGCTTGCCTTGAAGCTTGGGTTCATTCTCCCATTGTTGTGATGAATAGCATGTGACTTTCTTTTATTCCTACCTTCTTTAGCAAATGGTTTGTTCTCCTAAAGATGCCTTTTCACTCTTTACATGGCCAGGCTGTGAATTTTCCAAATCTTTCCACTCCGCTTCCCTTTTAATGATAAATTCTATCTTTAAATTCTTTCACTCCTCTTATATTCTACTATATGTAGTTAAAGGTAGCCTCAAAGCTCCTTCAGCACCTTAGAGATTTTTTTTCAACAACTATCCTAGTTCATTACACTTAAGTTCTGCCTTCTATAAAGCCCTGGAATATGAACACGATTCCACAAAGTTCTTTGCAACTGTATAAGAAGGATGGCCTTTATTTTAGTTTCCAACATGATATTTCACTTTTCTGTTTAAGACTTCAGCTGGGAGTGGTGGCTCATGCCTGTAATCCCAGTACTTTGGAAGGTGGAGGCAAGAGGAATGTCTGAGCCCAGCCTGGGCAACTTGGCGAGACTTTGTCTCTACAATAAATAAAAAAATTAGCCAGGAGTGGAGGTGTGCACCTGTAATCCCAGGTACTTGGAAGGCTGAAGCGGAAGCGTCACCTGAGCCCAGCAGGTCGAGGCTACAGCAGCCATGAGTGTGCCAGTGCATTCTAACCCATGTGACAAAGTGAGATGGTAACTAAAAAAAAAAAAAAAAAAAAAAAAGATTTCACCAGAATGGCCATTACTACACATATTTCTACCACTAGAAATATCACAACCACTAAAGTAATCTCTAAAAACCCCAGACTTCCCCTATAGTTCTTTCTTCCAAGCCCTCGTCAGAATTGCCCTTAATATCCCAATGGCAATCTGGTCTTTTCTAGCCTATTTCTCCAAATTCTTCTAGCCTCTACCCATTACCCAATTCCAAAGTCATTTTCACATTTCAGGTATTTGTTATAGCATATTGCTTGAAATAAACGTGCGTTGTCCAGATTTTGGAAATCTTTGATTAAAGGGAAATTTTTTTTCTATTAGAAATTTACCCAGAAGTTATCATACTAGATATAAATATCTAGTGGGCATATACAAAGATCAATAGGACAAGGTCCCTGCCCTCAAGGAGATTTGTTATACTGGTATTGGTAAATGAATGTCCTGAAAATCTTCAGACTATCTGGTTTTTGTTGTTATTGTAGTGGATTTAATTATAATGACATACAAATTACCAAACTTCTTGGTACCAATGTTCTGTCTTAGTATATCTTGTGCTGCTATAACAGAATACCTAAAGATTGAATCATTCATTAAAAAAAAAAAAGAAGAGTATTTAGCTCACAGTTCTGGAGCTTGGAAAGCCCAAAATGAAGGTTGCTGGCATCTGGTGAGAGCCTTCTTGCTATGGCGGAAGAGGAAACAATGAGAACGAATGAGGGAGGGTTGAACTCCACTCTCACAATCATGCGATAGCAACAACATTAACCCATTACTTTTTTTTTTTTTTTTTTTGAGTTGGAGTCTCACTCTTGTCGCCCAGGCTGGAGTGCATACTCATGGCCACCGCAACCTTGACCTGCTGGGTTTAGGCAATCCTTCCACCTCAGCCTTCCAAGTAGCTGGAACTACAGGCGCGTGCTACCACGCCCTGCTAATTTTTGATTTTATTGTAGAGATGAGGTCTCGCCAAGTTGCCCAGGCAGGTCTCGAACCCGCAGGCTCAGGCAATCCACTCACTTCAGCCTCCCAAAGTGCGGGATTACAGGCTGAGCCACCGAGCCCGGCTACCTATTACTTCTTAATCATTCCACCTCTCAACACTGTTCAACTAGGGATTATGTTTCCAACGCACAAACTTTGTGAGACATATTCAACCGATAGCATTTGCATAATTTATGAAGTTAAAGAAATCGTCCAATCAAAAATTGTTTGCTCTTCAACTTGGAAGAAGGAAAGATGTGCTAAACTAAGATTTTTACAGCTATTTATCTGCCATTGGGCAAAATTTATTTTTCTCCCTTCACATAGAAGGAAGTTGAGAATCTAGTGGGTCAGGCATGGTGCTAAAATTTTTAAAGCCAATAGCACATTTAATCCTCAGAGTGTGACAGTTAGCCTGATATAGGTGTGACAGTTAGCTTGGATTTTTTTTTTTTTTTTGAGTTGGAGTCTCACTCTGTCACCTAGACTGGAGTGCAGTGGCCGCTCCCGGCCACCGCAGCCTCGACCTGCTGGGCTCCGGTGATCCTTCCGCCTCAGCCTTCCAAGTAGCTGGAACTACAGGCGCACGCTACCACACCCGGCTTATTTTGATTTATCGTAGAGATAAGGTCTCACCAAGTTGCTCAGGCGGGTCTTGAACCTGCGGGCTCAGGCAATCCACTCACCTCAGCCTCCCAAAGGCGTGGGATTACAGGCTGAGCCACCGAGCCCAGCTAACTTGGATTTTTTTAAAAGTTTTTTTAAAAAGGCTAAACTCAAAACAAAATAACAATACAAACACAGGCTAAGAAAGAGTTAATCCCTTGCCCAAGGTCATAGAGTTAGGAAGTACTAGTGAAAGATCGATGCTTCTAACTACTGGGTAACACTACCTTCTATATTCACAAATGCCTATGAACAATATACAAGTCCAGATGCAAAGCAAAGCAAAGGTAAAAGGATTAGAATGTGGTCTATGTGATATCTGACTCACTGCCACACAAATAAGGACAAAATCTAGCATACCTGATTCATTGAATTTCCAGGCCTTGAATAATTTTTTTTTTCTTGAGTTGGAGTCTCACTCTGTTGCCCAGGCTGGAGTGCAGTGGTGCGCGCTCATAGCCGCTGCAGCCTTAGCCTACTGGGTTCAGTGATCTTTCCGCCTCAGCCTTCCAAGTAACTGGAACTACAGGCATGTGTCACCACACCCAGCTCATTTTAAAATTAATTGTAGAGATGAGGTCTTGCAATGTTGCCCAAACTCCCAGGCTCAGGCAATCCTCTCGCCTCGGCCTCCCAAAGTGCTGGGATTACAGGCATGAGCCACCGTGCCAAGCCCCAGTTCCTGAATTTTTATGTCATTATAATTAAATCCACTACAATAATGACAAAAATCAGAGTCTGAAGATTTTCAGGACATTCATTTACCAATAACAGTATAACAGTATACCTTGTCCTATTGATCTTTGTATGCCCCCACTAGGTACTTATATCTAGTATGATCGCTTCTGGGTAAATTTCTAATAGAAAAAAAATTTCCCTTTAGTCAAAGATTTCCAAAATCTGGACAATGCACATTTATTTCAAGTGATATTTGCTTTTTTTTTTTTTTTTAACCTTAAAAGAATTAGGAGGGCCATACACGGTGGCTCAAGCCTGTAATCCCAGCACTTTGGGAGGCCAAGGTGAGAGGATTGACTGAGCCCGGGGGTTCGAGGCCAGCCTGGGAAACTTGGTGAGACTTCGTCTCTACAATAAATCACAAAAACTAGCCGGGCGTGGTGGCGTGTGTCTATCATTCCAGCGACTTGGAAGGCTGAGGCAGAAGGATTGCCTGAGCCCAGCAGGTGGAGGCTGTGGTGGCTGTGAGCATGCCACTGCACTCCAGCCTGGGCAAAGAGTGAGACTCCAACTCAAAAAAAAAAGAATCGGGAGGGCCTCCTTGGGCTACTTCTATCCACCATCATTGCTATAGTTGTCATCATGTTATCATTACCATCACCATCCTTATCACAGCAGCTACCATTTATTGAATGCTTGCTGTATGCCAGTGATGTCCACACAGCAATTAATTTAATCATCACAACATTATGAGAGAGACCGTTACAATCCCTGTGCTACTTTTAAGGAAAAGAACTTAAACAAGTTAAGAAATTAATCAAAGCTCACAGTAAAAACTGGTGGAAGCCGGGCTCGGTGGCTCAGCCTGTAATCCTGCACTTTGGGAGGATGAGGGGAGTGGATTGCCTGAGCCCGCGGGTTCGAGACCCGCCTGGGCAACTTGGTGAGAACTTATCTCTACAATAAATAAATTTTAAAAATTAACCGAGCATGGTAGTGCGCGCGCCTGTAATTCCAGCTTCTTGGAAGGCTGAGGCGGAAGGATCGCCGGAGCCCAGCAGGTCGAGGCTGCCGTGGCCAGGACCGGTTACCGCACTCCTGTCTGGGCGACAGAGTGAGACTCCAACTCAAAAAAAAAAACCAAACTGGTGGAATTTGAATTCAAAATCATGTTTGACTCCATGATTTGCCTTCTCAGAAATGTCTGTTGAGTATCTACTATGTGCCACTTATTTATTTGGGTCAGGTCTCACTCTGTCGCCCAGGAGGGAGAGCAGTGGCACCATCACAGCTCACTGCAGCCTCGAACTCCCTGGCTTAGGTGATCCTTCCACCTCAGTAGCTGGGACTCTAGGCGTGCGCCTCTAAGTCTGGCTAATTTTCTAATTTTTTTGTAGAGACGAGGTCTACTATGTTGCTCAGGCTAGTCTCAGACTCCTAGGCTCAAGCAATCCTCTTGCCTTAGGCTTCCCAAGTGCTAGGATTACAGGCGTGAACCACCATGTCTGGCCCAGGCACTTTTTAGAAACTGTTCAAAACTGAAAAGCACAAAAAAGTATGTAACATCATGCCACATTCTACCTCATTCTCCCCTGCCCCCTCCACCCCACGTCCACAACACTATCCAGCTTCCTTCTCCTAAGTAATCAATGTTAGCAGTTTTCTGTGAGACCGATAACTTTGGGCAGGGGTTTCCTTTTTGGGTCTCAGCTTGGCATGTGCAATATTTCTCACTTTCTTAATGATCTCAGACTTCTTTGATGAGGTGCTCTTAAATAATTCAGTACCATTCAGTACCATTCCCAGATGGAGGAAAATTATGTCCTTGGTGGCCAAGTACGGTGGCTCACGCTTGTGATCTCAGTACTTTGAGAGGCCAAAGGCAAGAGGCAAGAGGATTGCCTGAGTCCAGGAGTTTGAGATCAGCCTAGGCAATACAGCAAGATCATGTCTCTACAAAAAAAATTTAAAAATAACCTGGGTGTGCTGGTGTGCACCTGTAGTCTTTAGTTACTCAGGAGGCTGAGTTAGAAGGATCTCCTGAGTCCAGGGGGTCAAGGCTGCAGCAAGCCTTGATTGTGCCACTGTACGCCGTCCTGGATGACAGAGCGATCCTGACTCAATAAAAAAAATGTCCTTGGGAAGCCAGATTATGTTTGAACTGAGATGAAGTCCTTGAGGAACAGAAGGGTAATTTCCTGTAGATTAATTTATAGTGTCTCTACCTGCTTTTCTAGAACGTGGTTATTCTCAGCTCCGCAGACCCCCCACATTTAGAAACTCCACACTGTTTCTCCTCCACGTCTCTCTCTGAATAGAGCTCTCTCCGACACTGGCAGTCCTTCAGAACATAGGTCTTGTGACTTCTTTGAGGGCCTGGCACTGTGACATCTGTAGCCTGTTCTGTTTCTCAGACTAGAACCTTTGAAGCGCTCCCTAGAGTTGAGGATGGAGGAATTTTGTGCCCACAAGATCTCAAAGGACTTCATGACCATTTACAAATCAGGACCAGAATTTGGATGGTCTTTAAATTCTTCCTTCAGGCATTAGGTTCTTCGGCAATAAGTCCCTCTTCCCCTCCTTTCTGGGTAGTGATTAGAATGCCAAGGGGACATAGGACCCAGGGGAGCAGATGAGTGTGCGGAATAGAAAGGCCCATGGCAGGGCTGGTGGCTCATGTCTAGAATCCCAGCAACTGGGGAGGCCGAGGTGGGAGGATTGCTTGGGCCCAGGAAAGGAGAGCAGCCTGGGCAACGTAGCAAGACCACATCTCGGAAAAAAGAAAGAACGGCTCACGATCCAGACAGTATAAGTCCTGGTTCATCATTACTTCTGGTGCTTTATCAAGGGTTCTGCCTAGGAGTTTGGCTGCATAGCCACAGATTTAGATTATATGTAAAAATCTCACTTGCAAAATTGTAACCCTTGTCAAAATTATTATTGGACACATCACTGGCTTTCACATGATACCCTTTCATCATTTTAAAAATAACATAACAGCTTTATGAGATATAACTCACTTATCACATAATGTGTTCGATCGAAGCTTTCTTTTTTTTTAGAGGCTATTCACAAACTGTGCAACCATCACCACAATGACTGTGGGGACATTTTCATGACTCCGGAAGGAAACCCCGAACCCCTAGCAGTCTCTCCTCATTTACTCCAATGTC
This sequence comes from Carlito syrichta, assembly GCF_000164805.1. Classification (NCBI taxonomy): domain Eukaryota; kingdom Metazoa; phylum Chordata; class Mammalia; order Primates; family Tarsiidae; genus Carlito; species Carlito syrichta. Next base: position 244,376 of record NW_007251079.1, read on the forward strand.
CCCAGCCCTCGACAACCCTATTCTATTTTCAATCTCTATATATTTGTCTGTTTTGGACATTTCATATAAACTGAGTCTTTTGAGTCTGGCATCTTCATCTTCCTCTTCTTCTTCTCCTTTTTTTTTTTTGAGTTGGAGTCTCACCCTGTTGCCTAGGCTGGCGTGCAATGGCATGCTCACGGCTCACTGCAACCTCAACCTCCTGGGCAATCCTCCTGCCTCGGCCTCCCAAGCAGCTGGGACTACAAGTGTGTACCACCATGCCCGGTTAATTTATTATTTTTTTGGTGGGGACGAGGTCTCTCTCTGTTGCCCAGGCTGGTCTCCAACTCCTGGCTCAAGCAATCCTCCCACCTCGGCCTCCGAAAGTGCTGGGGTTACAGGTGTAAGCCACCACACCTGGTCTGGTCTGGCTTCTTTTGGAAACAAACATTTTCAAAGCTCATCCATATTGCAGTGGTTATTATAATCGTATTCTTTTAAATGACCACATAATACTCCACTGTATGGATATACCACATTTTACCTACTTGTGAATAATGCTGCTGCGAACATTTGTGAACACGTTTTTGTGTGGACCTATGATTTCATTCCTTGGGTCTATACCTAGGAGTGAAATTACTGAGTAATACGATAACTCTAGTTTAATCTTTTCAGGAACTGCCAGACCTTTTTTCAAAGCAGTTACTTCATTTTACATTGCTACCCGCAGCGGATGAGAGGTCCAAATCACCATAGTCTCATTGACACTTGTGTTTACTATCATAGCTATCCTGGTGGGTGTGAAGTGACATCTCATTGTGTTTTGTTATTTTTTTTTGAGTCAGAATCTCACTCTGTCACCCAGGCAGGAGTGCAGTGGCACACTCCCAGCCACCACAGCCTCGACCTCCTGGGCTCAGGTGATCCTTCTGCCTCAGCCTTCCAAGTAGCCAGAACTACAGGCATACGCCACCATGCCCGGCTAAATTTTTGATTTATTGTAGAGATGGAGTCTCACCATGTTGCCCAGGCTAGTCTTGAACATGCAGGATCAGCCATTCCTCTCACCTCGGCCTCCCAAAGTGCTGGGATTATAGGCGTGAGCCACCACATCCGGCCCCGTTGTGGTTTTGATCTGCATTTCCCTGATGACCAGTGATGCTGAACATCTTTTCGTCTGCTTGTTGGCCATTTTTATATCTTCTTTGATGTGCTCTTTTTATTACTGAGGTCTTCATCATTTTCACTTAAACTGAGTAGATGTCATAAGCATCACCCAAAGCTCTGTGGGAGTAAAGTTCCCCCACACTCTCGGGTTATGTATGTGGTAAGCACATGATGGTATGAAAAATGCAGAAAGAGGACAAAACTGAAGCAATGTCATGGTGCCTATTGCTGGTATAGTCCAGGGTGCTTCTCCCATTCATGACATAGACAGGGCATCTCTGTTTACTCACATTAGCATTTTGTAAATTAGTAAAGCACTAAAACACTGACTTATCAATTAGACTTCATCATATATTAAATGACAGTTAATAAAATAATTTGACGTGTAATATAATAAATGATTTGCTCATCCTGACCGTTGAAGCCTAACACAACTTTTAGTGTGAGTATAAAATAACCAAGTTCTTATAATGAAATCCATTGATGCTTTTAAGCTACAGCTAATTTGAATTTTTACCTCTACATGTGTTTAATTATTACAAATAAGTTGCAAAAAGCTTACCTAAATTCCTACCAGATAAATTAGAGGTGAGAACCACCTTCTCTTCTTACAAAATCTGGTCTTTTGCACAATAGCAATGACTAAAATAAATGGTGCCAAATTTGGGGAGAAAGTCTTGTTTAATTCAGAATATAATTAAAATCTCATGTAGCTTTATTGGTTCTAGTATCCAGCAGAGAAAAAATATTGAAACTCCAAGAGATTTTGAATTAAATAGCTACAACAGTTTTGTTTTATTAGTTCTGACGGTGTGAAAAAAAAAATCCTAAGGACAACTTTGGAAAAATCTAGTTCTTTTAGAGCCCCCAATGACTTTTAAAACAATAAAACAAACTATAAAACCCATGCAAGTGATATTAAAAATTATGTAGTTCAATAAATGTGACATTCACAAATGTGGTTGTAATTTTTTTTTAACGATAGCAAAGTGAACGTGGATCTGACGATTGGATTTAGAAAAGGTAGTGTTATATAGTTTAGCAGAATTAAGTGCTTCAACTTGCCGGTGAGGATTATGTAGCTGAGTTGGAATGTGATACCAATGGCTTTTAAGATCTCCACCTACTTCCCAGCATCTGTGGCTAACTCAAAGAAAGAGAGCTTCCTTTATGAGTGATTATTTAATACTTCTCAATTAGTGATGATTTCTCTAGAACTTTAATATTTATTTTTGGAAGGGTTGTAGATTTAGATCTTTTTGTAGACTAGTGCCATTAACTCATACTATTTCTGAAGATGGGGAATGAAGGCTGGCTTGTGACTTACTATGAAGGCATGAAATGATTGGAGTAATCGTCTCAGTTCCTTTCCAGGTGGAAGGAGCAGGAAAAAGAAAAATAAATACAAGGGAGGAACATTTTGTGAGAAAAAAGATAGCACAATTATCTGCTTAGTTCACTGAGCTCCCAGTCTTTGAAGACCCAAACGTAACTTTTTGTTGTTGTTGTTGCTGGAATCTCACTCTGTCGCCCAGGCTGGAGTGCAGTGGCACGCTCGTGGCCACTGCAGCCTTGACCTGCTAGGCTCAGGTGACCCTTCTGCTTTAGCCTCCTGAGTAGCTGGGTCTACAGGGATGTGCCATCATGTCCCGCTAACTTTTTTTTTTTGGTAGAGACGAGGTCTCGCCAAATTGCCCAGGCTGGTCTCAAACCCCTGGGCTCAGGCAATCCTCTTAACTTGGCCTCCTAAGGTGCTGGGATTACAGGCATGAGCCACCATGCCTGGCCCACACATAACTTTTGAAGCACGTGTGAACACAAGATAATAACTATCCTTTGCCCCCAGGGCCCGTCTTGATCCTTAGACACAGACGAACACACTGAGTCTATCAGGCCACGTGATGAGACTGATGGCCACTGGAGTGGACACAACATCAGAGCTGACCCATAGTGGGACACGTGATGCCCAAAAAGGCCTCCAATGACAGTTTCCAGGGGCAAGGTTCTGCCTGAAATGTTATTCAGACTGCACAAATAAGTTTAAAAAATGAAACAGTGCTTTAATTTCTTTTTTTGAGTCGATGTCTAACTCTGTTGCCCAGGCTGGAGTGCAGTGACATGCTCACGGCCACTGCAACCTCAACCTGCTGGGCTTAGGTGATCCTTCTGCTTCAGCCTTCCAAGTAGCTGGAACTACAGACGCGTGCTACCATGTCCGGCTAATTTTTTATTTATGATAGAGATGAGGTCTCACCAAGCTGCCTGGGCTGGTCTTGAACCCACGGGCTCAGGTAATTCACTCGCCTCAGCCTCCCAAAGTGCTGGGATTACAGACTGAGCCACCGAACCTGGGTTAATTTTTTAACATGTAAAATCATACTTATTTTTTCCAGTCTATTTAATTTTATTTATTTATTTATTTTTGAGTCAGAGTCTCACTGCCACCCAGGCTGGAGTGCAGTGGCATGATCATGGCTTATTGCAGCCTTGACCTCTTGGGCTCAGGTGATCCTCCCACTTCAGCCTCCCAGGTAACCGGAACTACAAGTGCATGCCACCATGGTCAGCTAATTTTTTAGACTTTTTTTTTTTTTTGGACAGGATCTCGCTGTGTTGCCCAGGCTGGTCTGGAACTCCTGGGCTCAAACAGTCCTCTCGCCTCAGTCTCCCAAAGTGCCCAAAGTGCTGGGATTACAGTTGTGAGCTACCATGTCTGGCCCAGTTTTTTTAATTGAAAACTCTCAAATCTACAGAGAAGCTGAAACTATAGTACAACACCTACATATTCTTTTTTTTTGAGTTGGGGGTCTCACTCTGTTGCCCAGGCTGGAGTGCAGTGGCACAATCACGCCTCAGCTCACCTCAGCCTTGAACTCTGAGGCTTAAGCGATTCTCCTACCTTAGCCTCCAGAGTAGATAGGGTTACAAGCACGTGCTGCCACTCCCAGGTAATTTTGATTATCTTTTTATAGAGATGAGGTCTTGCCAAGTCTCAAACTCCTGGGCTCAAGTGATCTTCCCGCCTCAGCCTCCCAAAGTGCTGGGATTACAGGCGTGAGCCACCTTATCTGGCCATCACCTGTATTCTCTTTACCTACATTCACCAATTAATAATTTTCTATACAGGCATACTTTGTTTTTATTGCACTCCACTTTATTGTGCTTTGCAGATACTGTATTTTTCACAAATTGAAGGCTCAGGGCAACCCTGTGCTAAGCAAGTCTATCAGCACAATTTTTCCAACAGCATGTACTCATTTTGTGTCTCTGTGCCACATTTGGGTAATTCTCCCAATATTTCAAGCTTTTAAAAAAATTATTACATTGTGGTAATCTGTGATTAGTGAGCCCATATAAAATGATGAACTTAATAGCTAAATATTGTGTTTAATATTATATTAATATTGAAATCAGCCCAATTAATAACCTACAATGGCCTCAAAGTGTCCAAGGGAAAGGAGGAGTCTCTCACTTTAAATCAAAAGCCAGTAAGGATTAAGCTTAGTGAGGAAGGCACGTCAAAAGCTGAGACAGGCTGAAAGCTAAAACTCTCGTGACAAACAGCCAAGTTATGAACACAAAGGAAAAGTTCTTGAAGAAAATTAAAAGCGCTAGTCCAGTGAACACACGAATAATAAGAAAGCGAAACAGCCTTATGACTCATATGGAGAAAGTCTGAGTGGTCTGGATGGACGATCAAACCCGCCACAACATTCCCTTAAGCCAAAGCCTAATCCAGAGAAAGGCCTTAACTTGCTTCCATTCCCTGAAGGCTGAGAGGTGAGGAAGCTGCTGATGAAAAGTTGGAATCTAGCAGAGGTTGGTTCATGAAGTTTAAGAAAAGCAGCCGTCTCCGTAACATACGAGCGCAAGGTGAGGCGGCACATCCTGATGGAAAGATCACAAGTTATCCAGAATGTCTAGTCAAGACCATTGACGAAGGTGGCTACACTGAACAACAGATTTTCAATGTAGATGAAACAGCCTTATACTGGAAGATGGCCTCTAGGACTTTCATAGCTAGAGAGGAGAAGTCAATGCCCATTTTCAAAGTTTTAAAGGATAGGTGGTTTCACTTATTGGGGCCAATCTAGCAGGTGAATTTAAATTGAAGCCAACGTCCACTGACCATTCAAAAATTTTTATGATCCTTAAGAATTATGCTAAATCTACCCTGCCCAAACTCTAGAAATAGAAAAAGAAAGCCTGGATGACAGCACATTTGTTTACAGCATGGTTTGCTGAATATATTTTGTTAATTTTAATTTTTAAATTATTATTTTATTATAAAGATGTGGGGTACAATTCAGGGTTAGGTATACAAACATTGATTGTGCAGGTCCTCTTGTGGATGAGGTATGCCCCTCCCTCCCCTAGCAGTTTCTCTCAACTGCCAATCCCACCTCCCTCCCCTGATGGTTTCCCATTGCTGCCAAATGCTTTCTTCTAGTATTATAATTGTTCAAGGTCTGCTTATGAGTGAGAATATATGGTACTCTGTTCTTTGTTTCTGTGATAGATCACCGAGTATGATCAACTCCAAATCTATCCAAGTTGCTAGTCCATATATTTGTCCTTCTTATGGCTGTATAATATTTCATTGTGTGTATGTACCACATTTTATTTATCCAGTCCAGCTTCGATGGGCAACATGGTTGGGGTTTACTCAATATTTTAAGCCCACAGCTGAGATCAACTACTCAGAAAAGAAGATTCCTTTCAAATATTACTGCTCATTGACAACGCACCTGGTCACCCAAGAGTCCTTTACTTTCCGTCCTTCCTTCTTTCCCCCCTCCCTTCCTTCCTTTTTTCTTTCTTTCTCTCTCTCTCTCCCTCTCTCGAGTGGAAGTTTCACTCTATCGCCCAGGCTGGAGTGCAGCCTAGATCTGCAGGTGACCCTTCCTGCTCAGCCTTCCAAGTAGCTGGAACTACAGGCATGTGGTACAACACTGGGCAATTTTTAAAATATTTATTGTAGAGACACGGTCTCACCAAGTTGCTTAGGCTGGTCTCAAACACCCAGACTCAGGCAATCCTCTTGCCTCTGCCTGGGATTACAGGTGTGAGCCACTGGGCCCGGCCACCCAAGAGTTCTTAAACCCAAGATGTTTAAGGAGCTGAATGCCTACTGTCGGATCATTCATTCTGCAGCCTTGGATCAAGGAGCAATTTCAACTTTCAAGCCTTATTATTTAAGAAATACATTTTGTAAGGCTATAGCTGCCAAAGACATTGATTCCTCTGATGGAACCAGGCAGTCTTGCAAACCTTCTGGAAAGGACTTAGCGCTTGTATCATGAATGCCATTGAGAACATTCGTGATTCATGGGAGGAGGCCAAAGTCTCAACAATAACAGGAGTTTGGAAGAAGAGGATTCCAACCCTCATGGGTGAGTTTGAGGGGTTTAAGACTTTGGTGGAGGAAGTCACTGTAGATGTGGTGGAAACTAGAATTAAAAGTGGAGCCTTATCTGCCTAATCCTGAATTGTACCCCACATTTTTTACATTAAAAAAAAAAAAGGAAAAATAAGTTCTGGTGTCCTATTCCACAACTGGGTGACTACAGTCAACACAAACATATTGTATATCTCAAAATAGTTATAAGAGAGGACTTTGAATGTCACCAACACAAAGAAACGATACTGTTTGCTGTAATAGATATGTTAATTTTTTTTTGAGTCGGAGTCTCACTCTGTCACCCAGACTGGAGTGCAGTGGCCGCTCCCGGCCACCGCAGCCTTGACCTGCTGGGCTCCGGCGATCCTTCCGCCTCAGCCTTCCGAGTAGCCAGAATTACAGGCATGCGCTACCACGCCTGACTGATTTTTTAGAGATGAGGTCTCGCTGCCCAGGCGGGTCTCGAACCCACGGGCTCAGGCAATCCACTCACCTCAGCCTCCCAAACCACGGGATTACAGGCTGAGCCACCAAGTCCAGCACTGGATATGTTAATTACCTTGACTTGATGATCACACAATGCATATACATATTGAACTATCACATTTTACTTTACAAAAATGTACAATTATCAAAAAAAAAGGAGTGGAGCCTGAAGATGTGACTGGATCGCAGAAATCTTATGATACAAGTTGAACAGAGGAGTCGTTTCTTCTGGATGAGCAGGGAAAGTGGTTTCTGGAGATGGAATCGACTCCTGGCCAAGCTGCTGTGATCACTATGATGACAACGAAGGATTTAGACGATGACATCAACTTTGTCCACAAAGCCAAGGCAGGGTTTGGCAGGGTGAACTCCAGTTTTGAAAGAAGTTCTACTGTGGGTAAAATGCTATTCAATAGTATCCCATGCTACAGAGAACTCTTTTGGGAAAGGAAGTCAATCAATGAGGCAAACTCCATTGTTGTCTTTAAGAAAGACACCAGTATTTTTAAATTATGGCATGCACCTTGTTGTTTTTTTTTTAGACAGAATGCTATTGACTAGTCTAGTGTAAACATAACTTTTATATGCCCGGGGAAACCGACCACCACCCTAATTAGGCAGCAGTCAACAACATCGAGGGAAGACCCATCGCCAGCAAAAAGGTGATGACTTCCTAAAGGCTCAGATGACCGTCAGCAAGTTTTAGAAATAAAGTATTTTTCGCAGCACGCTCTGTGCACCTAGTACATTTATAAACCCGGGTCTCTCACTACTTGATATTTTTGCATTAGTTAAGACAGAAATTCAATGGCTCAGTCAGAGGGGAAATTTATTGCTAGAAATGTCTGAACTAAGTGCCATCCTCGTCTGGGTAAGATTTGGAAAAACAACCTCTATACATAGAAAAAAAAAATCAAACATCACATAGTAGACAGTCATTAAATTATAAAAATTAATTTATGAAGACCTTTTGTACAGATTGAAAAAAAAAAAGATTTTCATGGAGATATCTACATGATCAAGAGAGTTATTTATTTGTTTATTTACTAGTGCCACAGACTTGCCAGTGGTAACTTAGTTGTCCTGTCCAAGATAACTCTGTAGTCTTTCCTAGACTTGTTAAATGCCAAAAGACATTTTTGAACTGTTCATTTGATCAGATGGTTAGATTTTGTTTTATTTCTTTTGAGAACCTTTGAATTTAAAAAATCTGAAATTTAGCCGGGCTCGGTGGCTCAGTCTGTAATCCCGCGCCTTTGGGAGGCTGAGGTGAGTAGATTCCCTGAGCCCACGGGTTCGAGACCCGCCTGGGCAGCGAGACCTCATCTCTACAATAAATCAAAAAATCAGCGGGGCGTGGTAGCGCATGCCAGTAATTTCGGCTACGCGGAAGGCTGAGGCGGAAGGATCGCTGGAGCCCAGCAGGTCGAGGTTGCGGTGGCCGGGAGCAGCCACTGCACTCCAGTCTGGGCGACCGAGTGAGACTCCAACTCAAAAAAAATAAAAAATAAAAAATCTGAAATTTAAAATAAAAGAAATAAAATATTTTAAAATTATTTGCATTGTTTTTTTAGACATAATGCTATTGCACACTTAAATGACTATAGTATAGTGTAAACGTAACTTTTTTATGCACTGGGAAACCAAAGAATTATATGCCTAGTTTTATTGTGTCCTCTGCCTATATACATATATGCTAGTATATGCATATGTACACGTGTACATATATGCATATGTACACGTGTGTATGTGTGTGTGTATATATATGTACATGTATATACATAAATTTTTTTTTTTGGAGTTGGAGTCTCAGTGCATCACCCAGGCTGGAGTACAGCGGCACACTCAGGGCCACCCCAGTGTTGACCTGCTGGGCTCTGGCGATCCTTCCACCTCAGCCTTCCAAGGAGCTGTAAGTACAGGTGTGCACTACCACGCCTGGCTAATTTTTTGATTTATTGTAGAGATGAGGGCTCACCATGTTGCCCAAGCTGGCTGCGAACCCAATCCTCTTACCTCAATCTCCCAAAGTGCTGGGGTTACAGGCTTGAGCCACTGCGCCTGGCCTAATTTTTTTTTTTTTAGTTGGGATCGCACTCTGTCTTCCAGGCTGGAGTGCAGTGGCACGATCATGGCTCACCGTAGCCTCCACCTCCTGGGTTCAGGTGATCCTTCTGCCTCAGCCTCCTGAGTAGCTGGAACTATAGGCATGTACCACCATGCCAGCTAACATTCTGACTTTCTGTAGAGACGAGGTCTCACTATGTTGGCTAGACTGCTTTTCTACTCCTGGGCTCAAGCAATTCTCCCGCCTTGGCCTCCCAATGTGCTGGCATGAGCCACCATGCCCAGCCTGTGGATATATATCGAACTACCCGAAAGCAAGTTGCAGATGTCATACCCCATGACCCCTAAATACTTTAGTTTGCATTTACAAAGAGCAAGGACATTTTCCAGTCTAACATATAATACCAGTAGGATACCACCATGGTTCATTTAATAATGTCATCTAATACATACTTCATATTTAGTTTTCTCCCATTATTCCCCAAAATGTCCCTTATAGTGTGTGTGGGTTTTTTTGTTTTTTTAATCTGGAATCCTGGCCTGGTGTGGTGGCTCATGCCTGTAATCTCAGAACTTTGGGAAACTGAGGCAAGAGGATTGCCTAACCCAGGCGTTTGAGACCAGCCTGGGCAACTTGGCGAGACCTTATATCTACAACAAATTTAAAAAAAAAAATAGCCAGACATGGTAGCATGCACCTGTAGTTCCAGTTACTTGGAAGGCCAAGGCAGAAGGATCACCTGAGCCCAGCAGGTGGAGACTACGGTGGCCATGAACGTGCCACTGCACCCCAGCCTGGGCAACAGAGTGAGACTCTGACTCAAAAAAATAAATAAATAAATAAATAAAAATCCAGATTCCAATTAATTGGATTGGGAGAGTCTATGAGACCTTGTGAAAATCCTTATTCTCAGCACTTCACCCACCAGTTGTGACGTCCAGTGATGATTCTTTCTCGAATGAGTTATTACATTTTTGGATTTCATCAGCTTTTCCACATCTGTTAGCTGGCATTCTTCCAGATTTTCCATCCACCATGCCTCTCTCTCTCTCTCTCAGATCACTATGAACTCAGGAATTGTTATATTCAGTGTAGCACAGAGTCCATCATATACTTTTTAAGCTCAATGTACCCCAAATCTGACCAACAGAAGCTCCTTCAAGGCAGTTCCGGTTTTTCTGTGGTTTCTGGCACAAGATGTCTTTGAACTTACCTTGTACTTTTCTTGGCCTAGATCTAGAATCAGCCACTTCTTCCAAGAACTTAAAACTATAAATAGGTCATACATCCACATGGCTCAATTCTCCAAATATTCAAAACGTCTACATCCTCCCTCCAACCCTGCTCCTCCCTTCATAGACAGCCCGCGTTACTAGCTTTTTGTTATCCTTCCAGAAACAGCTTATACACTATCATATAGCCGCATACAACATTGCACATAAGCCATGTACACAATATACACTGTAGCAACATACACTATACTGAGTAAGTATGGTAGAACAATGATATTCTCACCCATCTCCAATGCTCAACCCAATAGTCTGTTACATCGCCGAGTTCCTCCCAGCTTATACCTCTTGTCCCTTATTCGGTCCCGGAAGATGCCTATGACCCCACCCCCAAAAGACGAGGCACCTTTGGGCCAGGACCCCAATGTTCCGGATGCCACAGCCCAGGGCGGATGACCGGGCCAGCAACACTCAGAGGCTATTCTCTGGACGTGGAATGTCCCTCCCTCTCACCCTCGGCTTGCTGACTGACACCTATTCGTTGTCTCAAACATTCCCTGGGGAAGTCTGGCCCTTCCTTAACGTCCCCCAAGTACGGGGGCGTCCCCTTGTCACCAGGCTGCCGATCTTTGTGTACCTCTCCTTCCCAGCACCTGCACACCACCGCGTTATCACGTGCCTCCTGCCTCGGGAAGGAGAGAGACCGCCTCTGCCTCGAGCTGGGCTGGCACACAGGAGTGGCTCCACAAACACGTGCGCAGCGAGCCTCAAACCCCAGGCGCTGGGGCCGGCGCCGGGTCCACGCCTCTTCCGCCTGCGGTCCCGCTGCCTTGGGAGAGAGAGGTCAGGTCGTCGAGCTGAAACCCGCGGGAGGAAAAGCCGGGAGGTCTGGGCCCTCCCGCCGTGAGCGCGGGGCCTGAGCAGAAGCAGCTCGCCGCGAGGTGTGGCGGCCGCGGGAGGGCGTCCGTCGGGAAAGCG
>NW_007251079.1:257130-258378 GCF_000164805.1 Carlito syrichta
GGGGGCGGGGATCTCTGCCGGGCCCGGGTGGCGACGGGGCTGGACCGGGTCCCACGAGCTTGTGCCGTGAAAAGAGCCTGACCCTTTTCCGTTCATACAGGAAATCTTGAGTTCTCGATAGGAGTAAATCTGGTTTCAGAAGCTGTTAAGTGCTTTCCTGGCCGCACGAAGCAGACCCTTCCCCCGGAGCAGTGCACGCTGCTGATTATTTTATCGACATCCTCAATACAGACAAATTCAGGAAACACTCGACTTCTGATAGCCGGGATCCGTTTTTCTGATATTGTTCATTTCCTCTGTGTGGGATGTGACTTTATGGCAGCTAAAATAACCAGTTGCTTCCTTTTTTTTTTTTTTTTTCCGAGGCTGTTTTGCTCCAGTCTGAAGCCTGACGCAAGCAAAATCTCGAAAAAACAATGCTAGCTTTCAAAGCGTTAGGCTCGGGCCTGCAGACGCACGGACGGACGGACGGACGGAGGGACCGAGGGACACCTCTTTGGAGCAGGACGCTGCAGACTCCGGGCGCCAGTTAGGAGGGGAAGCGCGGACACGTCGGGCGTACCGAGTCCGCGGGCCCGTCCTCTCCGGGTGCGGCCTAGGAAACAAGCCCCTCGCCCTCTGCGCCGTGGGTGACCCCTGGCGCCTTCGGGGTCTGACGTGGCGCCCTGGGGGGAATAAAGCCACGGGGCGCCTCCAGGGCTTTAAACCAACCCTGCTAGTGGCAGCTCCAGTAGGGACCTGGGACAAGGACGTTTCGATTGATTAACATCTTAATGACATCCTTACTGTGGCGCCCGCGAAGTTCAGCTCTCCACCTTTCCTTCTCACCGTTAGCGTGGTGGGGGGTTATGTTTTACTTTTTCCCAAAGTTGTCTTTCGGACTCCAGCCTCGAGCGCCTGACGCGCGGCCCCGCAGGGTTCTATCCGGCCGTCGAGGCTGGAGCGAGACCCTCGGCCCGGCCTGCGGGCGAACGTTTTCACTGAGCGCGCCCTGGGTTTCCTTGGGTGACTGCTGGGACCGCGCAGGAGGAAGCAAAGGGTTTTTCGAGATAGACCAACAGGAAACACATTGACGGAAATGTTGCCATCGCCCACGGGGTGGCTTTAACTGGCCGCCCCCGCGGGCCGGGCGTGAAATCAGAGGAGGTCGCGGCGGCCTCGGGCCAGGATTGGAGGCTCCGCGCGCGGGGCCTAAGGCGGCCCCGCGCCTCCCCAAGGCGCGCACTCCTGGGGGTTTGGAAAGTGCGA
>NW_007251079.1:258398-262592 GCF_000164805.1 Carlito syrichta
GGGGGGGGGGGGGGGGGGGGGGGAGAAGACCTCGTGTGCAAAGTCGAGACCACTGTGAAAGAGAGTCGTGGTGTTTTAAGCCCAGCCTGCCGTGGGCGTTCTTTGGGGGATTAAGGCGTGTGTTTGTATCTGGCTCCAGGTGTGATGGGTGTGCGCGCCAGAGGGTGACCTGCGTGATTGTGCACTGTAGGTGTGTGACTTTGGGTGTTTGTGTGCGTGTCCCTGGGCTTGTGTATTGGGGGGAGCGTGCTGGCTCCGGTGGGTGGGTGTGAACACGTCGGGTTGGGTGGCCTCCCGTCCCCCTCTGCCATCCCCGGGGCCGGGCGGGTCTGGGGTCTGGCCGGGCAGCTGCAGGGGCCGCGGCTGACCTCTGCCCTTCCTGCCCGCAGGCAAACCCCTGCTCTGGAGCCCTTTCTTGCAGAGGCCTCTGCACAAGAGGAAAGGCGGCCAGGTGAGGTTCTCCAACGACCAGACCATCGAGCTGGAGAAGAAGTTCGAGACCCAGAAATACCTCTCCCCGCCCGAGAGGAAGCGCCTGGCCAAAATGCTGCAGCTCAGCGAGAGGCAGGTGCGCGCGCCCGCGGGCCGGGGGTCTCCTCCGAGGGAAGGCTTCTGGGCGGGGGTCGCCGGGTCGAGGAGAGGCGAGGAGCACCCCGCGCTCTGGGGCGTCCCGACGCCCCAGCTGTCCAGCCCCCCAGGGCTGTGCGGAGGTGGGGGCACCTGCCTGGATCCGCCTCCCTCCTCCTCCCCAGATCCCTCGAGATTCTGGGCCCGTGGCGAGTTTTCTCTCTTTCCTGTAGGTGAAAACCTGGTTTCAGAATCGACGTGCTAAGTGGAGACGCCTAAAACAGGTATCGACGTGGTTCTGTCTCTATGGAAATAGATATTTTTTATCATGTTATCTCAATGCGAGGCTGTTATGTGTTGTATGCAAAAGTCATTTGAGAGACTATTTAACCTCTTCACCTTGATTAAAAAGGCAAATAGTCCTGCTGAAATTCAGGATGAGCTGCTCAGGTGGCAGTAATGCTAAAAGCACCTAATGGAGTTCCTTTATCAATTATGCCTGGGTTTTCACACAGTGGCTCGTCAGACTCCCAGCTAATTGTTTTATAAATCCCATATGCTGTTTATCTAATTAACGCAGGAAAGATAAAGTAATTGACAGTAAATGACTTAAGCAGTTATCTTTGGGAGAAAATTGTTCCTTTTATTTGCACAGTCATAATAAAACCAAGCAGAACTCAAGGGTAAATATAAGGAGACAAACACCTTTAAGACTTGTTTACAACTGTTGTTGTTTTTTTCTTAAAGAAGAATTAAGTATCAAAGAGTTTAAAAATTGTGTCCCGTCTAATGCCAGCTCTTAAAAATGGAATACAAAACGTGTGAGAAAATAGCCAAGCCTGTTTGGAAAGTAGCTTAAACTTTCTAATTCTCTTTCTTCCAATGACCTTGTTACGCAACATGTGATAAAAAGTAAGGGCTAATTCAGTTTTTAAAGAGGCTCTATTGACTTAAAGCTGAAGATTCGTTGATTTCTTAAGCTGGTTATCTGACACTGCTGAATGGTTCATTTGCCAACATAGATACAATTTATAATAAATAAAATAGTTTGAAACAATGAGTGAGGACATTTAAAGCAATGTGGATTTTACATTTTATTGATTATTACTCTTTCATTAAAAGCAAACATTTTTAAAGAGATGAAAATGCCTATAATTGTATGACTGTAGCATGACTGAAATATTTGCAGGTTCTCAATTTCCAACCTTGTACATCTGGGTTTTTTTGGTTTGTTTGTTTTTTTTTTAACATCGTTGCAAGCCTATAGTCTTGTTTTTAAAAATTTAGTATATTGCAATGTTTCTGTGCAGTGTTTATATACATTTTAGACAAGCCCAGTATTAAACATTCACTCATTAATTTAGTTCTTGGTCAAAGGCTTGACTCTAGTTTACCAAGGACCTTTAAAATAGTGGTTTCTGTGTACTATGGGAATATTTGCCAGAAATTTGCCCCAGATTTTAAATGAATTCTAGTTAATAGTATACCCTTTCAGTCGGCAGTATTCTTCTGTGTTTTGTCTTTGCTGTGATTTTGCAACTAGCTACACTTTTGTGCATGTAGATGCTTATACATTTTCTCCAGAAAATGAATGAGAAAGAATCCAATCTCATAATTCTGAAACTTTCCTCTTAGTGAAAAAGTTGAGCTTTCTTAATTTAAAAATGTCTAGAAGACCCTGTTAATTGGTACAGTTTAAATATTTAAAGAGCCAGGCTCAGTGGCTCATGCCTGTCATCCTAGCACTTTGGGAGGCGGAGGCGAGAGGATTGCTTGAGCTCAGTGGTTCAAGACCAGCATGAGCAACATGGCGAGCCCTTGTCTCTACCATAAATCAAAAAATTAGCCGGGCATGGTGGCACAGGCCTGTGGTTCCAGCTACTTGGAAGACTGAGACGGAAGGATCACCTGAGCTCAGCAGGTCCAGGCTGTGGTGGCCGGGAGCGTGCCACTATATTCCTGCCTGGAAGACAGTGAGATTCTTACTCAAAAAATAAAAATAAAAAATAAAATAAAATAAAATAAAAATAATAAAATAATAAGTAAATAAGTAATGAAGATGGGGCATATTCGTAGCAATCTGATTTTCTTTCCCTCCTTAAACTTTTAAGATTATTGAAACCTTGGGTCTGGGCTGGTGGTGTTAAATAACCAGAATTTGTGCTCAGTTGATACAATACATCTGTGCTTACGTTCATGACTGGTTCTTATCTGGCAAGTGTATAATCTTTCTCTGATGTGACAGAAAGTTTTCTGTTTCTCTTCTCCATGCATAGCACAAGTATGTGTTTTCTTGGATAAAAAGATTGATGGCTGAAAGCACTTAGCAAACTACAAATTAACGGGGTGGTACAGGATGAAAAGACATCTTGATTGACACCGCTCACCTCTCCCTATTTCATGATCCTACCAATCTCCCTTTTCATTTTCTCTATTCAGGAGAACCCTCAAAGCAATAAAAAGGAAGAACTGGAAAGCCTGGACAATACCTGTGACCAGAGGCAGGATTTGCCCGGTGAACAGAATAAAGGTGCTTGTTTGGACAGCTCTCAGTGCTCGCCCTCCCCTGCCTCCCAGGAAGACCTTGACTCCGAGATTTCAGAGGATTCTGATCAGGAAGTAGACATTGAGGGCGATAAAGGCTATTTTAATACTGGATGATGACCACTGGCATCGGCCCGTTCAGAAAACTGGATTAATGAATAACATTTTGCTACAGAAAATCTTCATGGAAGAACCAGAAGGCGCAGTATGAGAAAGGGAATCGCCTTCTGGGTATCCTGGAAACCTAAACTATCTGGTGCACTGGTCAATTAACAAACCCGCATGGAAACCTTAATTTTGACTTCACAAATGGTTTTATGTACTGATTTTAGGTTGTTTCGATGAAGTGACTTTTCAGTGATTTAATTCACCCCCTTTTTAATAAAAATAAGTTGTTATTTCTATTTATAAAACGTATTTTTGAACTTTTTTTGGGTCGAATTTCATACCTCTAAAGGTTTTAATAGGATTTCTGGAATGACTTTTCTGTAACCTGTGTCTACATTCCACTTAATGGAAAAAGCACCCCCTATCCAGAGTGATGTCCTGGAAGAGGGGCCTGGCTTCAGGCGGCCTTGGGATGCTTGAAAGGGAAACATTCTTTACTCGTGTATGACATTCTTGTACTGCTGCCTTAAATCCAGAACCATTTCAGAGTGCTCTGGAGATGTGAATTCTTTTTGTCAGAGAGATAGTCGGTAAGCATCTTACAATGCTGTTTTGCACTGTCACTTAGTACCCGTCTGACCAAGGTGCTAAGGGGGATAGCAGGGTCCAATGCACGCAGAGAAACTGACTCATCGGTGGCTAAAATTAATCGCAGATCAACTTGAACTAGAAGTCGCAGGTTAATTCAGTGTAAGTAGATTGTAGATATTGTGTTTTATATCAATGTCTATAACGTGTATATAGAATTGTAAACTGTAAAAAAAAAAAAAAGGCCAATTTTTTTTTAAATGAGCAACTTGACTGTAGAATAAATCCGTCCGTGGAACTGACCTTAGCGGACCTCTCATTTGTTCTTACGAACCGAACGCGGAGCGCCTCCCAGGGGGCCGGCGCGGCGCCGGGGGTTCGGGGACG
>NW_007251079.1:262993-270318 GCF_000164805.1 Carlito syrichta
TTTGACTCGGTAGGTCCGGGCTGGGACCGGGAACCTGCATTTCGAGCCAGTGCGGAGGGGATGTCAAAGCCGCGGGGTCGGAACCCGCTTTTGGAAAGCCGCCGATCTGAGCGCTCCAGGTGTGGACGCGGCAGGTGGGACCCGCCCTCCTCCCTTCGCGCGCGCCCCACCTGCTGCCGCCTTGGTAACTCCGGCCTGCGCGGGGCAGGGGGCTGGGGGCTGGGGGCTGGGGTGCGGGCCGAGAGGGAGGGAGAACAGAGCCACGCAGGCCCGATCCAGGTGGGAGTCACGTTTGATGGCTGGGCAGGGGAGGGCGCAGGTCGAGGGTTACTATGAGATAGGGAGAGCGGGCGCGGTGGCTCACGCCTGTAAACCCAGCACTTTGGGAGGTGGAGGCGAGACGATTGCCTGAGCCCAGGGCTTCCGGACCAGCCTGAGAAAAGAAACTTGGCGAGACCTCCTCTCTACAATAAATTAAAAAATTAGCCGAGTGTGGTGGCGCGCGCCTGTAGTTCCAGCTACTTGGAAGGCTGAGGCTGAAGGATCGCCAGAGCCCAGGAGGTGGAGGCTGCGGTGGGCATGAGTGTGCCACAGCACTCCAGCCTGGGCGACAGAAAGACTCCGACTCAAAAAAAAAAAAGGGGGGGGGGGTTGGGGAGGAACAAGGAAGGGGAAAGAAAGGGGAGGGGGAGAGGATTGAGAATCAAAGTGCCCCGGGAGGGGGTGTGGGGCTGAGATTTCCGACTGCCAGGCATCGCTAGTCTGCAACCAGCTGCATATGCCTGGCTGAGCCATCCGGACTCTGGCATTCCAGGAAAACGATGACAGAGACCTGTGTGGGGAGAGGCCCAGAAATCTCTTCCTGTAGCCTTGGCCTCCTTGGAGCCTCTAGTTGTTGTGGAGTTGAGTGTCTCCTGGCTGAGGGCCTGTGAGGGAATGACCTTCCCCCTGGCCTGGCTGAGGAGGGCGGAGGGCCCAGGCTTGCCAGACAGGGTCACCGAGGTGAAGACTGAAAAAAGTCATTGCTCTTGGGGGGTTGGTCACATCCCGCCTCCTGAGATTCCAAGAAGGCCCTGGGAATGGCAGGCGAATTAAAAGTTCTGAGAGAATTAGTACTAGTCCTTACTTAAGCAGAGAGGTTGTGGGTAGACCTGGAAGTTGGAAGGTTTGGGTTGGAGTTTTAGTTCTCGGCCTCCGTTCCCTCATCTGCAGAAGAAAGATGGTCTCACTGATCCACAGACTCCCGGCCTACGCCCCACATCTCCTCAATGGTGGAGGCCAAGGTGACATCCAATGGGAGAGTCTCCTTTGCCATCAGCTGCCACTCCAACTCCAGACCTGGCCTAACAGGTTGCCTCAAGGTTTCAAAGGTCGGAGTGGGTCTCATCTGAAAATGGAACTGTCCGTATCACGGTTTTGGAGAATGGGAGGCTTGTGGACTGAATACAAAATGAAGTGAAGTAGTCCTGAAATCTCTGTGTGTGTGGTGTGCGCTTCCCTTCCGGAGATAACCCCTGGTTAATGTTTATTCTTGAGAGTAACTGTATCATAACTACTCAGCAGAGAAATACAGGCTCATGTATTGATTGACATTAGAAAACTGGAGAAGTAAGATCGTGTTTTAAAGTCAAGAGTTCCCTGAAACCAGGCTGTTTTCCCACTCAGAGCCTGTTCTGACTCTCAGCAAGGTGCTCATGTTCGGAATCTAAACACGACCTCGAGAGACAAGAGCATGCTGGCTGAAGTAGTTACAGTATCCTCAGGACACAGGTAGGCATCAACTTTTCTAAAGTGCCCCCGTTGCAGATTGCCAGTGAATATTTACAAATTCTTCCTACAATCCAGGCATTTTTCATTTGTTTGTCTTTTGGCTGGTTCATGTCGAAGCAGCAGGTATGACCTTTACAGCACAACTCCTGTCTTGTTTTTAACTCTTTTTATCAGGAGATTCAACTTGAAAACGGTTATCATTTAGCAGAAAGACAAACAGAAAAGCACATTTTTGTAAGCAAAACGTTAATGATTGGAAGAATTGCCCTAATTTCACCATGACAGTGTGTGATTAATCCCCTGGGTCATGTACTTATACTTTAAGTTATTCAGTTCGTTGGTCTTTGATATTCAGAACCCTTTCGAACATAATAGGATATTGATTTTGTTGGATGATGCACTTTGACTCTTTAAACAACACCACTTTTAGGGATGACTGGTCTGCTCTGTAGTATTTTATTTAGAGAACTATTGCATAACATTTCTTTTTCTTACTTTTTATGGTTTTCTCAGGGTGAAAGCTGATAAGACATCTTGTGGGAAAAGAGGAAACCATCTCTGATAGTGAAAGTACCTATTCTCTTTCAACATTTCTGACAATTTTTTTTTTTTGTGGTTTCATTACTGTGAATATTCATCTTGGTTAATGGGGACGTTAACACAGAGTTTCAAGAAAACTTATCCAGACTTGGGGGAAATGTATTTGGTGGAGACAGAACACACTTACCAAAATTCCCAGTCCAGTTATATCGCCATGTGGAAGACGGCGCGAACTCAAAACTTCACTCTTTTCCTCCCTTTGTTTTCTTTTTTGAGCCAGAATCTCACTCTGTCACCCAGACTGGAGTGCAGTGGCACACTCGTGGTCACCACAGCCTCGACCTGCTGGACTCAGGCAGCCCATCCCCCTCAGCCTTCTGAGTAGCTGAAACTACAGGCACACACCACCATGCCTGGCTAATTTTTTGATTTATTGTAGAGATGAGGGCTCACCAAGTTGTTCAGGCTGGTCTTGAACCCATGAGCTCAGGCAATCCTCCCGTCTCTGCCTCCCAAAGTGCTGGGGATTACAGGTGTGAGCCACTAAGCCTGGTTGATTTTTCTTTAAGGTCATCTAATAAGCAACGATCTTTTAAATCTATGATTGGAGGTAGTATTTATGTGACTGCTGACAACATGGGACAGTGTGGGAAAAACAATGACCCAGGATGCTATGAGTGCAGTATCTCGTGGTCAAATAATTACATGTTGTACTGACACGTACTTTTCATTGTATTGGGGTTTTATGAAACTCCAGCTGGACTCTGTATGTGTGTATCTCACTTTGCCCCTTGCTACAGTTTTTTGGTATTGTTGTTAAATCCAAATGAGAGGCGCTTGGAAGATTCCTCCCACCCTCCTGAGATCTCAGGTCGGCAGAAGAGCGGCTACCTCTACAGATTAACTGGAGGGAACACCCTCTCAGCAGAAGCACAGCATTGTGGAGAAGACCAGGCAGATGGGACCCCCAGCCCTCCCTTGCTGGCTGGGGCCCTGGCAAAGGTGCATCTCCAGTCTCAGTCCTTGGGTTCCTGGAGGGAGAGACACCTGAGAGGAGATGTCAGTACCTGGCACACAGTAGGCGCCAAGTGTTAGCCAGGAAAGCTAGAAAGTCCCAATGCTTCCCCTCCTTGGAGAGAGCCCTTAGATTCATAGCTGCAGGCGGGAAACCTCTTCAGTCGGATGTACACAAATCTCTCCAGACAATAGAGAGGGGAGACCTTGGAGCAGGCAGAGGCATTTCCTGTCTGCGGAGGATCTTGACTTTGGAGCATCCGGCGGCCACCGCGAGGCGGCCAAACACTTTCCTGTTGTAGCCATTGGGGGAAAAAAAAAGCACTGCCATTTCAGGCGATTTTTTTTCAGAAGAAAGTCAGCGAGGCTGCTTCCCACTTAAAAAAAAATTTTTTTTTTTAAACGTATATTCTAACCATTTGTTAGTCTCTTTTTTATTTTGGAGAAGGAATTTGGTGTCACTGAAATTTATTTATTTACTTATTTTGAGTCGGAGTCTCACTCAGTCGCCCAGGCTGGAGCGCAGTGGCACGCTCACGGCCACCCCAGCCTCCACCTGGCTGGGCTCAGGGGATCCTTTGGACTCAGGGGATCCTTCCGCCTCAGGTGATTCTTCCGCCGAGCAGCTGGGACTACAGGTGCGCGCCCTCAGGCCTGGCTGGTTTTTTGATTGACTATAGAGACGAGGTCCCGCCCAGTCGCCCAGGTGGGTCTCGAACTCCCGAACTCGGTCAATCCTCCCGCCTGGGCCTCCCAAAGTGCTGGGGTTACAGGCACGAGCCACCGCGCCCGGCCTGTTGAAAAATCATCAATATTCAAACGTCTCATCCCTCTCTGAATACGACTTCTCAGGTGAACATGTGCAGGAAAGGGTTAACGGTAAGGAGTCCCCGCCCCTCCCACTCCTAGCCTGCAGGAAGAGATGTCCCTGAGTTGTTTGCATTTTTCTTTATGGTTCTCACCCTTCCATCCTTCCTCTCCCCTCCACTTTTCCTTCTTTACTTCATTTCCTTTCCCCTTCTTTATCGCCCTCTGTCTCAGGATTCCTCGTTCCCAGTCCATTGACTTCGTCATTAAGAACATGACTAATCTCTTATTCTTAGATGTCATTATTAGGGCCACGATTTTCTTCCAGTTTCTACAGATTTTCAGCTTTCAGCTGAGATGAGGATCCTGGTGTGAGAGGGATGTTGCTGGAGCCCTAAAGCACTGCTCCCATCCTTCCAGGGAGAGGTTTTTGGTTTGTTTGTTTGTTTGTTTTTTCCTTTTTTCTTTTTGGACCAAGGTAAGCCCTAATAATGACATTAATAGCTGGGTGCAGTGGCTCACACCTGTAATCCCAGCTCTCTGGGAGGCCGAGGCGGGAGGATCACGGGAAACCCAGGAGTTCAAGACCGGACGAGGCAACATAGTGAGACCTCTTCCCTACAAAACATAGAAAAATTAGCCAGGTGTGGTGGTATGCGCCCGTAGTCCCGGCGACTCAGAAGGCTGAGGGAAGAGGATAGCTTGAGGAATTGGAGGCTGCACTGAGCTGAGATCGTGCCCTTGTAGTCCAGTCTGGGTGACAGAGTGAAACACTGTCTAAATAATAATAATAATAGTAATAATAATGACATTCATAGAAGAGTAACATTCCCCTATCTCAAGGGTCCAGGGCCCTGAGGTGTAACAGAGCTAATAATGATGCGTTAAGGGGTGGGCACAACCAGAGAATAGGAAGTGGAATGCTGCTCCCAGGAGAGGGAAAATCCTGTAGGCAGCACTGGGGGTCACAGAGGGCCGGGAATAAGTAAGACCAGGCTCTTCAGAGGTTTTGGATCTCAGAATTTGGGGTGAGGGATAAGTTCTCCCTGGCCAGCGCTCAGGTCAGCTAGGCAGTTTCATCTATCTGGAACTCTCTCCCTCCACATCCCCTTATAGCTCACTCCCTCACCCCCTGTGGGCTTGGTCTTTTCTCCCATACTATTCACAATTCCAAGCCTCCTGTTCCCTATCCCCACCCACAAAGAGCTTTTCTCTGCTTCACCTACAACACTTGGATATGATGTATTTACTGATTTATTTATGATTTGTCTCTCCTCGCTGACATATTAATATCACAAGAATAGGAATTTTTCTTTTTTTTGAGTTGGGGTCTCACTCTGTTGCCCAGACTGAGTGCAGTGGTACCATCATGGCTCACCCCAGCATCGACCCCCGGGGCTCGGGTGATCCTTCTTCCTCAGCCTCCTAAGCAACTGATACCACAAGGACAGGACACCATGCTTGGCTAATTTTTAAAAAAAATTTTTTGTAGTGGTGAGATCTCTCCGTGTGACCTAGGCTAGTCTTGAACTCCTGGCCTCAAGCAATCCTCCCGCCTTGGCCTCCCAAAGTGCTGGTTACAGGCATGAGCCACCATGCCAGGCTGGGGGTAGGGATTTTAGTCTGTTTTGTTCACTGCTATATATATATATCTCCAACCTGACACATAATAGGTGCTCGCTTAAATATGTATTGAATGAATGAATGAACATATATTATTGAGGGCTTACTATGTGATGTGCTAAACATTATGTAAGTCTTTCATTTGCTTTACGTTATTTAATCCTCACAATGACTCTGTGAGGTAGAAACTGTCATCAGCCCCATTTTTCAGATAAGGAAACCATCACTAAGAAGTTAAGCCCAAAGCCTCAATTACTATGCCAGTCAGTGTTGTAATGGGAACTTCCTCATTTAATCTGCTGCACTCTTTAGGAGGTACCAAGCTGGGTCTAATTCTGGCCATAAGAGAGTCGAGGTTTTGTGATCATCTTATTTAGTCTTTTGCCTTAATTCAAGTGTAGCATTAAATCTGGAAGGGATTACAATATGGTATAGGGGACTGGCAATTTCTGTGAAGATAGCACATCACTCTGTTACGCTTGGAAATTTTTTTTAACTTTAAAAATTTTTACATTTACAATTCAGGGTACAATTCAGGGTTAGGTATACAAATGTTCATTATGGAGTTACCCTTGGTGATCAGGTATGTCCCCCTCCCGGTAGTTTCCCTCAACTGCCAATCCCACTCCCCCTTCCCTGGCAGTTTCCCACTACTGCCAATCTCTTTCTTATAGTATGATGATAATCGTTCAAGGTCTGCTTCTGAGTGAGAACATATGTTACTCTGTTCTTTGTTTCTGTGATAGATCACTGAGTATGATAGACCCTAAATCCATCCAAGTTGCTGTGAAGTCCATATGTTCGTCCTTCTTTATGGCTGCATAATATCCCATCTTGTGTATGTACCACATTTTTTTTTATCCAATCCCGCTTTGATGGGCAGCATAGTTGGTTCCATGTTTTTGCTATTGTGAAGAGAGCTGCAGCAAACATGCGTGTGCAGGTATCTTTTTGGTAGAATGATTTGAGTCCCCCCAGGTATATTCCCAATAGGAGAATTGCTGGGTCATATGGAAGGTCAATTTCTAGTTTTTTCAGAAATCACCACACTATCTTCCGAAGAGGTTGCACTAATTTGCATTCCCACCAGCAGTGCAGAAGTGTTCCTTTTTCTCTGCATCCTCCCCAGCATCTGTTGTTGTTTGTTTTTTTTAATGATGGCCATTCTTACTGGGGTTAGGTGGTACCTCAATGTGGTTTTGATTTGCATTTCTCTGATGGTTAGTGAGGCTGAGCACTTTTTCAAGTGTCTGCTGGCTGCCCAAGTATCTTCTTTTGAGAAGTATCTATTCATGTCTTTTGCCCACTTTTTAATGGGACTGTTTGTTTTTTTTCTTTTGGTGCGTGCGTTTGAGTTCCTTGTAGATCCTAGATGTTAGGCCTTTGTCAGATATACAGTTGGCAAATACTTATTCCCATTCTGTGGGCTGTCTCTCTGCTCTCTTGATGGTTTCATTTGCTTTGGGAAAGCTTGTCAGTTTGATGAGGTCCCACTTTTCTATCTTATCTCTTATGGCATGGGCACTTGGGATTTTGATCAGGAGTTGGTTGCCAGTTCCAATTCCATAAGG
>NW_007251079.1:270689-295166 GCF_000164805.1 Carlito syrichta
GTTTATGTTTCCGTATGAATTTCTGTATTGTCATTTCCAGGTCTGAGAAGAATGATGTTGGTGATTTAGTGGGTATTGCATTGAATCTGTAGAAAGGCTTTGGTAAGATGGACATCTTAACAATGTTTATTCTTCCTATCCATGAGCATAGAATATTTTTCCATTTGTTGTATCTTCTTGGATTTCTTTGAGCAGTGTTTTGTAGTTCTCATTGTAAAGGTCTTTCACTTCTCTGGTTAGGAAGATGCCAAGATATTTCATTTTTTGTGGTTATTGTGAATGGGATTGTGTTTTTTTTATTTGGTTCTCTGCCTCCTTGTTGTTGGCATATAAGAATACAACTGTCTTTTGCACATTTATTTTGTGCCCTGAGACTTTGCCAAAGTCCTTTACCAGTACAAGCAGGTTTTTGACAGATTCTCTTGGATTTTTGAGGTGTAGGATCACATCGTCAGCAAAGAGGGATAACTTAACTTCCTCTTTTCCTATTTGGATACCCCTGATTTCCTTCTCTTGTCTAGTTGCTCTAGCTAGGACTTTAAACACAATGTTGAACAAGAGGGGTGAGAGTGGGCAGCCTTGTCTCATTCTGGTTTTCAGGGGAAACGTGTCTAATTTCTGTCCATTTAGCAATATGCTAGCTGTGGGTTTATTGTAGATGGCGCTTACTATTTTGAGTTATGTTCCTTCTATACCTAGTACACTAGGAAATTAATAAACATGTCCCCATCAGTTTTCTGGAAAGACATGCATTATAATATACACTTTATATCTTTCTTTCTTTCTTTTTTTGTGTCAGGGTCTCACTCTCAGCTACTGGGACGGATGGGATGTAGTGGCATGATCACGGCTCATTGCAGCCTGACCTTCTGGATTCAGATAATCCTTCTGCCTCAACCTCCTGAGTAGCTGGGACTACAGGCTTGTGCCACCACGCCTGGCTAATTTTTTTATTTACATTTTTTTTTTTTTGTAGAGACAAGGTCTTGCTATGTTGCCCAGTCTGGTCTTGAACTCCTGGGCTCAAGCAATCCTCCTACCTTGGCCCCCCAAAGCACTGGGATTATAGGTCACCATGCCCAGCCTATATCTTTCAAGGTGTTAAAAGAAAAATGTCTGTTTGGGATCCATGTTATTTGGTGTCCCTATTATGCAAACTATTTAGTATCATTATATTTATTCTTCATTGGACCCACTGATACATTCTTCACCAGGGACTCTGAATAGAGCAGTGCAGTGGCTTACAACTGCATCCTTAGAATCAGTCTAGCACTGTATTTGGCATGCAGTAAGTTTTCTCTCTCTCTCTCTCTTTTGTTGCGTTTTTCTTTTTATTTCAATAACTTTAGAGGGTACAAATCATTTTTGGTTACATGGATGCATTGTATAGCAGCAGCAAAGAAGTCTGAATTTTAAGTGTATCTGCCACTCTACCTTTGCACATTGTACCCAATAGGTGGTTTTTCTGTCCTTCCACACCCCCCCTCTTTCCCCTTCTGCATTTCTAGTGTCTACTATTCCATTCTCTATGCCTTTGCAGATCCTTAGTTTAGCTTTCACTTACAAGTGAAAACATGTGGTATTTGGTTTTCTGTTCCTGAGTTAGTTCACTTAGGATGATCTTCTCCAATTCTTTTTTTTTTGAGTTGGAGTCTCACTCTTGTTGCCCAGGCTGGAGTGCAGCGGCACGCTCACGGCCACCGCAGCCTCCACCTTCTGGACTTAGGTGATCCTTCCACCTTAACCTTCCAAGTAGCTGGAACTACAGATGCACGCCACCACGTCCGGCTAGTTTTTGTGATTTATTGTAGAGACAAGGTCTCACCAACTTGCCCAGGCTGGTCTCAAACCCGCGGGCTCAGGCAATCCTCTCGCCTCGGCCTCCCAAAGTGCTGGGATTACGGGCTGAGCCACCGCGCCAGGCTGATCTTCTCCAATTCTATCCAAGTTGTTGCAAAAAACATTATTTCATTCTTTTTGATGGCTGAATAGTATTCCATGGTATACACGTGTGTGTGTGTGTGTGTGTGTGTCAGTATCTATCTATATCTAACTATCTATCTAACCACTTTTCATTATCCACTGATCGGTTGATGGACATTTAGGTTGACTCCACATCTTTGCAACTGGGAAGTATACTTTTAATAAATTAATATTTATCGTGAATTGCAAAGTAAGCTTTTAATAAATTAATAAATATCATGCTCCAGAATGAAAGTGAAAGCCATGTGCTCTCCCCAAAGGAGAGGAGAAACATCTCCCTCCCTCCCCAAGCCCCTGCACCCTTGTTATATTTTCTATTCCTTGGCCACCAGAAACACAGCTTGCCTTGATGGTCTCAAGAGCACAGCAGAGAGCACAAGTGTGTGTACGGTGGGGTGCGGCCAGTGCGGGAGAGGCGGGGTCTGTGCTAACTTGGGCCTTGGGTGAGAGCAGGACATGCTTATGTCTGTTTAAGATGTTCTCTTGCTGTTTATACCCCCATGAATTTTAAGAGGAAGTGCTTCTGTGGTTTATATTGGTCATTTTTCCTTTTCAGACTTGGCAATTTCATTCAGTTTCCAATGCACACTTCCCAGTTTCAATCAAGAGTTTTATTCAAACTATACCATGTTTTCTTGAAAACGATACCATTTAGGGTAACCTGTGATTACTACTATTTTTATCAGCCATCATCCTTTAGAAAATGGAAGCAGGAAACCCATATGCTTTTAAATGATTTCTGAAAGTATTTCAAGAATTGCAAAGAAACACATGCAAGAGGAACATGTGTTTGCCTCACACGCTGCTGGTACAGTTTTTACTTTCCTTAGCTGCTTGTGGAATCTGCATTACTACAGACTTTCCATTAATTGTGGATTAGACCAGACCAATTCAATAAATGTTAAAAAATAAAATGGAGGCCCTGAGTGCCGGTTCAGATGTCCAGAGGAAGTGGTTTCTTAGACACCTGCCTCCCACGTGTTGACTTGGTGGTACGTAGGCCGGAGTGAGATGGTTATGATGACGTATGGTGCTGTTGATTAGTTAATTGAAGGTAAAACTTTTAGCTTCACTAAGCAATTACCTGATCTCATTAAGGTCTTTAAAATCACCTAAATACCATTTTGCCTGAAGCAGCTTCCCCTTGTTTAGATGTTATTTCAGCCATTAAGAAAAACACAATGTTAATGGTGACCAGGGAATTTAAGCATGCAATTTCTGGTATATATTGTTCTGAATCTTAGCCGTTATTCAGTTTGACCATCCTGGCTAAACACGAGGCACTAAATGTATATTTACATTTGTATGATTTTTTACTTTCCAAAACATTTTTTAAAACATCACATTTACAAGATGGGTGTTTTTTTTTTTTTAACAAGTGAATTTTTTGAGAATGTGGATTTGTGAATTTTGTTTTTCAGGAAGCTACTTGTTTTTTGTTATCTATTAAAAAAATCTGTAGAGATGGCGTCCTGCCATGTTGTTCAGGCTAGTCTCAAACTCCTGGCCTCTAGGGATCCTTCTGCCACGGCCTCTCAAAGGGCTGGGATCACAGGCATGGGCTACCGTATCCAGCCTGCAGTAGGTTAGCTTTAATACTGCTCTTAACACTAAGATGCTACATTTTTCTGTTCTGTGTTTTTCTAACCAACACGTTCATCTAAATTTCAGTGATTGTGTGTTTGGGGTGTCGAGGGGTGCGAGGAATCTTTTGCTCTACTGGCTCTCTGTTGTTCACTTCCTGAGCAAGACTTTGTCTGACACTCAGTTCTAAGGTTGAATCAAGGCTCCACCTCTATCTAACCCTGTGGATAGCTCACTCTAGGCAGCAGTGTTCTTAGGGAAGGCATTTCCAGGAGTCCCCAGCTGTCCATATATTTCCAACCAAATAATCACGTGTTTAAGTGAACTCTAATATTGATTCTCATTCTCCTTTCAAGTTATGAAATTCACATGCACGCATATATATTATATAAATATATTCAAGTACATTTGAAAAGTGTCAGATTGGACCAGTAAAATGTCTCTTCGAGGAAGAGAAAAATTATAATCCTTGAAGTACAAATTAGGGAAAGTGCCCAGACATGACTTGGAATCTACTGAGACCCCTTCTACTCCATCTAAGAGTAGTCTTGATTCAATATTTTTTCTAGTTTTTACTACTAGAATTATGACAGCTTGTTTTCTATTCTTTGCCTTGTACATCAGGGCGATTTCAGTTACATAAGGATTAGGAAGCTTCAGTGGACTCTGCCGGGACTTGATCTGTCTGTCTGTCCGTCCGTCCGTCCGTCTGTCTTCATCATCATCTATCCATCCGTCCTGTCTATTCATCCTTGATTTTTTTTTAATTTTTATTTTATTTTTTGAGTTGGAGTCTCACTAGGTCGCCCCGACTGGAGGGCAGCGGCCGCTCCCGGCCACCGCAGCCTCCACCCGCTGGGCTCCGGCGATCCTTCCGCCTCAGCCTTCCAGGTCGCTGGCACTACAGGCGCGCGCTACCACGCTGGGTTGATTTTTGATTTATTGTAGAGACGCGGTCTCACCAAGTTGCCCAGGCGGGTCTCGAACCCGCGGGCTCAGGCGGTCCCCTCCCCTCGGCCTCCCAAAGGGCTGGGATTAAAGGCTGAGCCACCGAGCCCAGCCGCTATTCACCCTTTAATTCATCAATCTGTCTATCTGTGCATCATCTCTCTATCATCTGTCTGTCTTTATCATCATCTATCCATCCCTCCGATCTATTCATCCAGTCTTTCCTTCATTAATCATCTATCTCTCCATCTATCATCTAATCTATTTATCTCTCCAACCTATCTATTTCTATCATATCCATCTGTCTCCCTATCTAATTGAGCTGTCATCTATTTGTCTGTCTATCCTTCCTATCGCTATCTGTCCATCCGTCTATCTATCATCTATCTATCTTCCATCCACATTCATCCATCACCTGTCTAAATGTTATCATATTAATTTCTCTTGGTTTTGAAAGTCATTTATCCTCAATGTGAAATATTTGAAAAGCAAAGAAAAACACGCAGAATAAAACAATCCATAAACGCACCACTTAGTGAGTAAAGTCTATGAAAACTTTAGGACATTTCCTTCCTCTTTTCGACGCATGTGTATATGTATAATACTTTTACATTTAGATTGTTTTGATCTTAAAATTATTTTTAAACAGGTACAAAATAGTTAACAATATAAATAGCACCAAAAAAATCATAAAGTAAAAATTAAGCGTACCTCCCATCCCTCTCACCCTGCTCCATGGCCATCTATTCCCATCAGAGATGACCTCTTATTGATTTCTTTGGTGGAGTTCCAGCTATAGCTAAGACATACACAAGCACATTTGTAAATACCTCCTTCTTCTCAATGCACATCATAATAGACTGAACATTCTTTTTTCTTTTTTCTTTTTTTGAGTCAGGGCTGCACTCTGTTGCCCAGGCTGGGGTACATTGGCAGGCTCACGGCTCACCGCATCCTTAACCTCCTGGGCTCTGGTGATCCTTTTACCTTTGCTTCCCAAGTTAGCTGAGACTACAGGTAGCTGCCACCACGCCCAGCTAATTTTTTCAATTTTTATAGAGATGAGGTCTCATTATATTGCCCAGGCTGGTCTCGAACTCCCGGGTTCAAGCGATTCTCCCACCTCAGGTGATGTTGTTGCCTTGATCTCCCAAAGTGCTGGGATTACAGGCATGAGCCCCTGCTCCTGGCCCCTTCTTTTCTATATCTTGCTTTTTTCACTTAGCAACTTATCTTGAAAGTTGCCTCATATTAGTATAAATGGAGATTTTGTTTCTCTTTTTTGTTTATTTTCTTTTTGACTGACTAGGTTGTATTTCATCTTATGTCTGAATCTTAAGTAAGTTTGTTATACATCTAAGTTGTTTACAACCTTTTGCTATTGCAAACAATGATGCAATAAATCTCTTGTATATATCTTACTTCTGCTCTGGTGTATTAGGACAAATCCCTAGAAGTGTGGTATTTGCATCTTTTTAATCTGGATTTTTAAAATCTGGATTCATTCTCTTTAATTATTTTATCATACCTGAGATTCTATTAAACATGAAGTTTTGGTTCCTGTTTTAAAAAACGGAATATTTTATATACATATGGATGTTTTCTTTTGTAAACATCATTTTAATGGCTGCACAGTGTATTATTTTTTGCTTTTAACTGACACATAATTGTACATATTTGTTGGTACAGGGCAATTCTTTGATATATGCATATACTGTGAAATGATCAAATTGGGGTAGTTAGTATATTCACCACTTCAAACATTTATCATATATTTATTTTGTGGTGGAAACATATATGTGCAATGTAGTCTTATGTAGTGATGCCATAGTGATGTCATACTTTCTTTTTTTTTCATTCTTCATAAATAAAAAGGATAATTTGATTGATTGATTGATTGAGTTGGAGTCTCACTCTGTTGCCCAGGCTGGAGTGCAGTGGCATACTCACCACCACCCCATCGTCGACCTGCTGGACTCCAGCGATCCTCCTGCCTCAGTCTTCCAAGTAGCCGGAACTACAGGCGCACGCTACCACACCTGGCCAATTTTTTGATTTTTTTGTAGAGACGAGGTTTCTCCAAGTTGCCCGGGCTGGTCTTAAACCGTGGGCTCAGGCAATCCACGCGCCTCAGCCTCCCAAAGTGCTGGGATTACAGGCTGAGCCGCCCAGTCCAGTCAAAAAGTATAATTTTAATAATCACAGATTAAGAACTTTAAATAGTTTCTTAGGGAGTGAAACACTAAAAAATCCGTTTAATAAAAATATAGATTTCTCTTAGAGGTTTAGATATAGTTGAAGAGTTAGATCACAGATATGTAGAAGTACTAGAGGTAGGATATAGTTATTGTTTTTCCTGTAGTTTTCTCCTCTTTATTTTGTGTATTTTTTTTAATTGTAAAGATGTGGGGCACAATTCAGGATTAGGTATACAGGTGGTCATCGTACAGGTGAAGTTTGGAGCTCCCTTTGGTTCCTACTTTGCCTGGTTTGAGATCAGGTATCCTTATTAATGTTACGTGCTCCCCTCTCTCCCTCTCCTGGAAGTTTTCCACTACTGCCAATCCCTTTCTTGTAGTATTATGATAATTTTCAGGGTCCACTTATGAGTGAGAACATGTGGTGCTCAGTTCTTTGTTTCTGTGATAGATCACTGAATATGAAGACTCTAAATCCACCCAAGTTGCTACAAAGTCCATATGCTTGTCCTTCTTTATAGCTGCATAATATTCCATTGTACCACATTTTAAAAAATCCAGTCCAGTTTCGATGGGCAGCATGGTTGGCTCCATGTTTTTGCTATTGTGAATAATGCTGCAATAAACATGCGTGTGCAGGTATCTTTTTTACAGAATGATTTGAATTTCTGTGGGTATAATCCCAGAAGGGGGATTGCTGGGTCATATTGAAGGTCGACTTTTAGATCTTTTAGGAATTAACACAGTTTTCCATAGAGGTTGTACTAGTTTACACTCCCACCAACAGTGTAGAAGCATTCCCTTTCCCCGTACCCTCTCCAGCATCTGTTGTTTTCTGAGTTCTTGATGATGGCCATCCTGACTGGAGTTGGGTGATATCTCAGTGTGGTTTTAATTTGCATTTCTTTGATGTTTAGTGAGGATAAGCATTTTTTCATGTATCTGTTGGCTGCTCGTGTGTTCTTTTGAGAAGTGTTTATTCATATGTTTTGTTCATTTTTTAATAGGGTTATTTGTTTTTTTCCTTTTGGCACATTTGAGTTCCTTGTAGATTCTTGATGTTAGGCCTTTGTCAGATATACAGTTGGCAAATATTTTTTCACATTCTGTGGGCTGCCTCCCCCTCCTGAATTTCTTAATTCTCTTGTTGGGTTAATGTTGTTTGGTTGCTCTAAAATTTTCTAAACTGAGCACAGGTTGCCTCCATTTCAGTTTAATTTCTTTTAGAGTATATTCATAGAAAATGAGTCATTGAATCAAAGAGATGAATATTGGATAAATGTTGTAAAATTACTTCCTGGGAAAGTTCTACCGATTTACATCAATGCAAAGCAAAACTCATTTCTCTCTACCTCTACCAATGGAAATGCTACTTATCTAATCTTTCTTAATTGTTTAGGAGAAGAATGATATACATAATTTCAGTTTTACATTTCATTTCTTTTATTATTATCAAAGTTGAATTTAAAATATGCTAGCCCTTTATTTATTTTTCTTTTTTAGCATATTGGCTTTCATGTCTTAATCCCTTTCTTATAGATTTATTTGAACCCTTTATGGTGGAAGATAGAATTTTTTTGCCTTATTTATGCAAAAATGCTTCTCAGTTATTTAAAAATGTGCTTCCACGAAAAAGCAAAGTTTTTGTGTAGTCAAATGGAATGATATGTCTCTATGAATTCTTTCATCTCTCCTAAGCTTAGGAAGACTTTCCTCATTTAGAAAGCACTAAATTAAAAAGCTGCATTAAAGCAAAAAACTCTCCCAAGACTCTTTCTTCTCCTGCTCATGCCTATCCCTTTACATTTAATGCTTACTCTACCTGAAATTTATTTTACTCCATGGTATCAGGCGAAGTATTAAAAAAAAACCTTTTTTCCCCCTCAAAAACCTAACCAAGTGCCCCATTTATCCAATAATCATTCATTTTTGACCTCTTTCCTCTATTAAATATCTAAAAACATATTGGTTTCTGGACTAACTACAATGTTCTTACAATTGGGCTTTTACTCATATATATATTTTCTTTGTTTATGACCGGGCTTAGGGATTAGAGTTTGCTTTCTGCAGCAGAAGCATGAGAGCTTCTGCTCATTGTATATACAGCCAGCTTTCTCCTTCTTGCAGGTGTGGACTGGCTTTTGAAATAGACAGAAGCTAGCCTTCCCATCGAATTCTATCTACCACCTCTGG
This sequence comes from Carlito syrichta, assembly GCF_000164805.1. Lineage (NCBI taxonomy): Eukaryota > Metazoa > Chordata > Mammalia > Primates > Tarsiidae > Carlito > Carlito syrichta. The sequence goes on from NW_007251079.1 coordinate 279,596, forward strand.
GTCTGCCTGTTCATGACTCTTGCAATACAGATGAAGTTTCTATCAGTCTATACAAAACACCGAAATCAAGGAGCAGAGAACTTAAAAAGTTTCATCTGTGTTGTTGACTGAATCCTCTGACATGGGGATGCAGGTGCCCTGCCATCTAGTTCAGCGGTCCCCAATCATTTTTTGGCATCCGGGACCAGTTTGATGGAAGACAGTTTTGTCCACAAATAGGGGTGGGAATAGTTTCAGGATGATCCAAGCGCATAATGCTTATTGTGCACTTTATTTCTATTATCATTATTACATTATAATAGATCATGAAGTATGTAGCATCAACATCTCAGCTTCACCTTAGATCACCAGGCATTAAATTCTCATAAGGAGCCCAAAACCTGGATACCCCAAATACGCAGTTCACAAGAGAGTTTGCGCTCCTATGAGCATCTAATACCGCTGTTAGACGGTGAAGCTCAGGCGGTAATGCCAGCGATGGGAAGCCATTCTAAAGACAGATGAAGCTTCTGCTGTGTGGCCAGGTTCCTAACAGGCCACCCACCAGGCTGTGGCCCAGGGTTTGCGTGACCCTTGCTCTAGTCTATTTATATTTTAAATTAAGGTATACAACTTCAGATAAAAATCTTAGATTAAAAAAGTAGTTAACATTTCTTGGAGGCTTAAACATTTTCCTTTTTCCATAATTTTTACTAATGTCTTCAGTAAAGTTAGATATTTTCTTTATAGAATACATATTCATTAACATTTCAAACATTTATTGGGGTAAAATTTACACAACATGAACTTAGCCATTTTATTTATTTATTTATTTATTTTTGAGTCAGAGTCTCACTCTGTCACCCAGGCTGGAGTGCAGTGGCATGTTGACGGCCACGGCATCCTCAACCTGCTGGGTTCAAGCATTCTTCCACCTCAGTCTTCCAAGTACCTAGAACCACAGGCACGTGCCACCATGCCTGGCTAATTTTTTTCTTTTTTATTGTAGAGATGAGGTCTCCCCAAGTTGCCCAGGCTGGTCTCGAACCCCTGGGCTCAGACAATCCTCTCACCCCTGCCTCCCAAAGTGCTGGGATTACAGGCACGAGCCACGGCGCCTGGCAAAGTTAACCATTTTAAAGTGAACAATTTGGCCAGGTGTGGTGGCTCACGTCTATAATTCCACCACTTTGGAAGGCAGAGGTGAGCGGGTTGACTGAGCCCACGGGTTCGAAATCAGTCTGGGCAACGTGGCGAAACCTCACCTCTATAATAAATAAAAAAGTTAGCTGGGCATGGTGGTGCACACCTGTAGTCCCAGCTACTTGGAAGGCTGAGGTGGAAGGACCGCCTGAGCCCAGCAGGTCGAGGCTGTGGTGGCCGTGAGGGTGCCACTGCATTCCAGTCTGGGTGATAGACTGAGACTCCAACTCAAAAAAAATAAATAAATAAAACAAATAAATAAGTCAAACAATTCAGTGGCATTTAGTACATTTACAATGTAGCGCAACCCCCACCTTTATCCACTTCCAAAACATTTCCATCTTTCCAAAATAAAACCCTGTACCAATTAAGCAGTCACTCTCCATACTTTCTTTCCCCAGCCCCTGGCAACCACCAATCTACTTTCTTTTTATTTTTTTTTTTGAGTTGGAGTCTTACTCTGTCACCCAGGCTGAAGGGCAGTGGCACACTCCCAGCCACCACAGCCTCAACCTGCTGCGCTCAGGTGATCCTTCCACCTCAGCCTTCTGAATAACTGGAACTACAGGTGTGCACTACTGTGCCTGGCTAATTTTTTGATTTATTGTACAGATGAGACCTTGCTAAGTTGCCCAGGCTGGTCTCGAACCTGCGGGCTCAGGCAATCCTCTCACCTCAGCCTCCCAAAGTGCTGGGATTATAGACTTGAGCCACAGTGCCCGGCCATACTTTCTATAGGGGTTTACCTATTCTGGATATTTCATATTAATGAAATAATACTATCTGTCATCTTTTGTGTCTAGTTTCTAAAACATCAGCATCATGTTTTGGAGACTTATCCACATTGTAGCATGTATAAGCACTCGATCCATTTTCATGGCTGGATAATATTTCATTGTGTAAATATACCAGTTTTTAAAATCCATTTGTTAGCCAACAGACATCAATACTTGTTATCTTTCTTTTTTTGTTTTTTAATAGTAACCAATCTTATGGGTGTGAAGTGGGATCTCATTGTGTGGTTTTGATTTGCATTTCCTTAATGACTAATGGTGTTGAGTTCCTTCCATGTGCTTATTTGCAATTTGTGTATCTGCTTTGGAGAGATGTCTATTCAAGTCTTTTTTTGTTTGTTTTTGGCGGGATCTCACTCCGATACCCAGGCTGGAGTGCAATGGCACAAACATGGCTCACAGCAGCCTCAAACTCCTGGACTTGCAAACTCCTGGACTCAGGTGATCCTTCCTTCTCAACCTCCTGCATAGCTGGGATGACAGGCATGAGACACCATGTCTGGCTAATTTTTGGATTTTTTTGTAGAGATGAAGTTTGTTATGTAACCCAGGCTGGTCTTGAACTCTTGGGCTCAAGCAGTCCTCCCGCCTCGGCCTCCCAAAGTGCCAGGATTACAGGCATGAGCCACTGCGCCTGGCTTTCTTTGCCCATTTTAGAACTGGGTTGAGGATGGGTGCAGTGGCTCGACCTGTAATCCCAGCACTTTGGAAGACTGAATGAAGCGAGAGGATTGCCTGAGAGGATTGCCTGAGTCCGGGGGTTCGAGACCAGCCTGGGCAACTTGGTGAGATCTCATCTTTACAATAAATATAAATAAATAAATAAATAAAAATAAGCCAGGCATGGTAACACGTGCCTGTAGTTCCAGCTACTTGAAAGGCTGAGGTGGAAGGATTGTCTAAGCCCAGCAGGTCGAGACTGTGGTGGCTGTGAGTGTGCAACTGCACTCCAGCCTGGGTGATAGAGTGAGACTCCAACTCAAAAAAAAAACTCAAAATACTGGGTTGTTTGTCTTTTTGTTCTTCAGTTGTAAGAGTACAGAACATATTCTGAATACCAGATCCTTGGAAGATCTATGATTTGCAAGTATTTTCTTTCATTCTGTAGGTTGTCTTTTCACTTTGTAAAAATTTATACGTAATAATTATACATATTTATGGGGTACATGTGATATTTTGATACATGCACGTAATGTGTAATGATCAAATCAGGGTAATTGGGACATCCAGCACCTCAGACATTTATTGAGGTGTTGAGAACATTCCAAATCTTCTCTTCGAACTATTTCAAAATATACAATAAATTATTGATAACTGTCTGACATTTTTGATAATGTCCTTTGATGCACAGAAGTTTTTAATCTGGATGAAGTTCAGTTTCTCTATTTTCCTTTTGTTGCTCAAGCTTTTGGTGTCAGAGCTAAGAATCCATTGCCAAATCCAAGGTCATAAAGATTTATTACCAAATTTTCTTCTAAGAGATTTATGATCTTAGCCCTTATATTTGAGCTGTTGATCCATTTTTAGTTACTTTTTGGATATGCCATGAGTTAGGGGTCCAGCCTCGTTCTTTTGCATGCAGATACCTAGTTATCCTGGCACCACTTAAAGAGATGATTCCTTCTCCATTGGGTGGTCTTGGCACCCTTGTCAAAGACCAATTGGCCATGGGTATATGGATTTATTTCTGGATTTTCAATTCTATTTCATTAGTCTATGCATCTGTCCTTATAGAATCACACTGTTTTGGTTATTATAGCTTTGTAGTAAGTTTTGAAATTGAGAAGCGAGAGTCTTCCATCTTTGTTCTTTTTCAAGATTGTATTGGCTGAAATACTATTGGCCAAATACTATGATAAACATTAGCATACATTATGTTATATAATTTGTCACACAAATTGTATAACAGAATTATATTATTCTGTTTTGAATTAGGTAATTCTGTAATATAGATACTAATATCCATATTTTACAGGTTTGTTTATGGTTACAGATCTGATAGTATGTCTAGGGTTAAAGTCAAGGTTATCAAACTCCAGAGCTTCTTGAGAATGACATATAGTGTCTCTGTCAAAAATGAGGGACTATTAGAACTTAATAACATTGTTTATTTTAGCCTTTGAAAAGGTTGGGTAAGCAAAAAAGGCTAAAAATTTGTACTAGTGAACATTTCTTTTTCTTTTTTTTTGAGTTGGAGTCTTACTCCGTCACCCAGGCTGGTGTGCAGTCGACCTGCTGGGATCCGGCGATCCTTCTGCCTCAGCCTTCCAAGTAGCTGGAACTACAGGCAAGTGCTACCAGGCCTGGCTAATTTTTGTGATTTATTTTAGAGACAAGGTCTCGCTAAGTTGCCTGGGCAGGTCTTGAACCTGCTTGCTCAGGCAGTCCACTTGCCTTGGCCTCCCAAAGTGCTGGGATTACAGGCTGAGCTACCGAGCCTGGCCAAATGATAGCTTCTCTCCAAATATCCTAACTTTTTTTTTCTCTTTTTTTGAGTTGGAGTCTCACTCTGTCACCCAGGCGAGAGTGCAGTGGCACGCTCACGGCCACTGCAACCTCGACCTGCTGGGCTCAGGTGATCCTTCTGGGCCAGCCTTCCAGGTAACTGTAACTACAGGCACACTCCACCATGCCCGGCTACTTTTTTTGATTTATTGTAGAGATGAGGTCTCGCCAAGTTGCCCAGGCTGGTCTCAAACCCGTGGGCTCAGGCAATCCTCTCACCTCTGCCTCCCAAAGTGCTGGGATTATAGGCGTGAGCCACCATACCCAGCCTAACATGTCTTAATTGGTAACCCACAGTGAGGCTGACAAGTACACTGAAACTCATATTTCTTTTCACTAACTCCTCTGTCTTCCTCTTTTTGTGATCTTTCATCTTCAGATGGATGTTTTGAGGTTATTTCCTATTCTGAGAAAACGACAAATCTGATTTATCGTCACAACAGCTCAAAAGTGGTTTTATGGAAACCCTCCACATTTTCAATACCATGACCTCCTGCGGGTCTCCTACACTGATTGGAAACTACCAAGTATGGGTGACACTCAGTAGTGTGTTTTGAACTAAATTGTTACAAAATCTCAACCTCCTTAGATGTATCAAAGCAAATATACAAATGAAGATTTGGCCATCATAAGTAAGCACAACATTCAAGGCAAACACACAATGTATATTATTTCAGCAAGCTCTTTCTATGTCTTTGATGTAGTTTCTAGTTATTTATTTATATTTTACATGCAGTAAAATGTGCTCTTTGTCACTCTGTTCTGTGAGTTTCGACAAGTGCGTTGAGTTGTGTAACTTCCACCACACTCAGGATATAGGACTGTTCAAGCACCCCAAGAAATACCCCCTCCTCTTGGTGTTGACAACCCCTCTTCTCACTCCAGTGCTTGGTAACCACTCATTTGTCCTCTGTCCCCATGGTTTTGCCTTTTTTAGAACATCATACAAATAAAATCACAAAGCGTGAAGTCTTTTTGAGTTTTTTTCACTTAGCGTAATGCGTTGGAGATTTATCTGTGTTCTTCTGCTTCTTAATTGTTCTTTTTCTTGCTGAGTAGTATTCCACAATATGGGTGTAGCACAGTCTGTTTGTTCATTTACTACTTGAAGGGCATTTGGACTGTTTCATTTTTTTGGTGATTACAAATAAAGTTGCTCTAAACAGGTCACATAAGATACTTGTGTGAACATAAGTTTTCATTTCTCTTGGATAGCTATCTAGGAGTGGAACTGCTGAGTTCAACGCTAAATGCAGATTTAGCTTCATAAGAAACTGTCAAACTTTTTTAGTTTCCTAGAGCCGCCATAACAATTACTACAATCCTGGTGGCTGAGAACAACAGAAATCTATGGCGTCACAGTTCTATGAGGCCAGAAATCTAAAATCAAAGTGTTGGCAGGGCCATACTCCCTCTGAAGCCTCTAGAGAAGATTCCTTCCTTCCTTCCCTCTTCCAAGCTTCTGGTAGCTCCTGGCGATCCTTGGTATTCCCTGGCTTACAACTGTGTCGCTCCAATCTCTGTCTTCCCATGGCCTTCCCTCATGTGTCTCTCTATGTCCTCTCCTCTTCTTTTTTTTTGAATTGGGATCTCCCTCTGTTGCCCAAACTGGAGTGCAGTGGCACGCTCCCGGTCACCACAGCCTCCATTTACTAGGCTCTGGCGATTCCTCTGCCTCAGCCTTCCAAGTAGCCAGAACTACAGGCACATGCTACCACGCCCAGTTAATTTTTGATTTATTGTAGAGATGAAATCTCGCCAAGTTGCCCAGGTGGGTCTTGAACCCGCGGGCTCAGGCAGACCACTAGCCTCGGCCTGCTGGGATTACAAGCTGAGCCACTGAGCCCGGTCATCTCTCCTCTTCTTTTAAGGACACTAGTCGTGGGGTTTAGGGCTCACCCTCACCCAGTGTGACCTCATCTCAACTAATTATATCTGCAAAGACTCTTTTCAAATAAGGTTGCATTCTGAGATTCAGGGTGAACATGAATTTTGGGGGGACACTTATTCAACCCAATACTGTGGCTGTGACATGTTGTATTCCCACCAGCAGTGTCTGAGAGTTCCAGTTGTTTCTCCCAAAAACTTGTTGCTGCCTGGTGCTTTGTTTTGTAAGGCCATTCTGCCAGGTGCCTAGTGCTGCTAATTGTGGCTTGGATATATATGTATTTCTGTAATGAGTGGTGAAGGTGAACATTTTTCATGTACTTATTGACCATTTATACACGTTCTTTGGTGAAGTGTCTGTTCAAATCCCTTGCTCATTTTTAGAAAGATTTGATTGCTTTCTTCCTATTAGACTGAAATTTTAAAAATATATTTTGGATATATTAATTAGTCCTATACCTGATATGTGATTTGCAACTAGTTTCTCCCAGTCTGTGTCTTGTCTTTTTCATGCTCTTAACAATACTTATATTTTCCTTTTTTGTAAAGCAGAAATTTTAAATTTTGATGAAGCCCAGTTTATCCATTTTTGTCTTTTGTGGATCATACTTTAGATGCATCCAAGAACAGCTGGCCTAATCCAAGATCACAAATATTTTCCCTTGATGTGGTTTTGAAACAACAAAGGTTGAATTTGGTCGGATATCAGGTTGGTTTGGGAGAAAATATTGGGGTTCACTCAATGTTGCAATGAGATTAACTGAGGTGAATGAGCTTGGGTTGCAGGTGTGTCTTTGGGACGATGTCATCAGCTCTCAGCTCATCTTTCTTCTGGGTACAGGGCCTGTTGTCTCAGGCAGGGTCTCCCTTCATGGTTAGCAGCTCCAGGACTAGCAAAGTCAGGACATAGAGGTGTTTCTCTTCCCCAGTCATCTCATCAGAAGTCCCAGGGCTTTCCTTCATTGGACTGCCTTGGCGTACATGGTTATTTGTCTCTGAAGTCATCACTACAGCCCAGAGGTGGGATACAATAGTTGGCCAGGACTTGGCCGTGCCCCCGCTCCGAAAGGTAGAGATGGGGAGGGGTCAGTCCCACATGAATCATGCGAAATGGTAGCGGTTAAGTGGCTTCCAAAAAGCAACCCCCAAAGTCAAAAAACTAGGGAGGTGTTAACAGAACACGAGGGAGCTGAATGATTGTCAGGTAAGAACAACTAATTTACTCTACAAATGGGAAAATGCCTTTTGCAAATGTTCTTTGTCAGTTTCCAACAACTGCTGGAATCAAAGCAACAGCTACCCCCCCCCCCCCCCCGCTTTTTTTGGTTTGTTTGGCTTTCTTTTGAGTTGGAGTCTCATTCTGTTGCCCAGACTGGAGTGGCATTCTCATGGCCATCGCAGCTTCGACCTGTTGGGCTCAGATGATCCTTCCACCTCAGCCTTCCAAGTAGCTGGAACTACAGACATGCGCATTATGCTGGCTAATTTTTCTTGATTTATTGTAGAGATGCGGGCTCACCAAGTTGCCCAGTCTGGTCTCGAGCCCCTGGGCTCAGGCAATCCTCTCATCACAACTTCCCAAAGTACTGAGATTATAGGTGTGAGTCACCGCTCCTGACCCAACAGCTACCCTTTGATTGCTTTCCATGTGTCAGGCATTATGCCAGGTTATACATGCCTCCAATTTCCCCAGGATCCTCTGGGAAGATCCCATTACACTCCCCCTTATTTCAGGTAGGGAACTAAGACCTGGAGACTTTGGCTAATGTCCAGAACCACACAGTTTTTATTAGGCCATGGGCTCCGGAGTGCAGGCCTGGTCTTTTGACTTCAGTGCCCGCCCCAGTCACCCCTATGCTGTCTTGTGGTTTCTCCTCATTCTCGCAACCAGCCTGTCTGTCCTCTTCTCCCTGGACTTGACCCTTCTGTTGTCACGGATGCGTTCTTTCACGGTGTGGGGGGTGCTTTTTCAGCAGTTCGGGCCTTCGTCTAGCGGCAGACGACCACTGCCCCCTGTAAGTTCTGCATCTGGAGTACAGATGAACTTTCTCTCATAGTCACTGAACTCTGTATTGATGGGAGATCTTGAACCCAGAAGAGTCTCCAGTTCCTGTTCCAGCAGCCACAGGCCACTGAATTAAATTTGAATGTGTTTCTTGCTATTCCCCCACGGCAGACAAACTACAGGGCTCAAAGCATGAATGGGCTTTTCCAGATATTCTTGTTTACCCCGAACACCTTGGCAGGTGCCACAGGACTGTACCACCAGCGGGGAAGGATCTCCCAGGTCCTGCTTCTTCACTTTCTCAGGGGTACCAAGTAGAGGCCAGTGGAAAAAGACAACAAGCAAGTAGGATTCCTCTTGGGTCTAAAGGGCCAGGGATTCACCATTGTCAGGCCAGCTCCTCCTTAGCCCGTAAGAACTTGTTTTCTTCTTACCCGGTTTTATGGTGATTATCTTATCTTCCCATTCTCTGCCAAGAAAGGAAACGGTTGATGTGTCCTGTCTCTCCTCGGAAGGGCTTGTCATCCTTTGCTCCCTGGGTTGCTTTGTGGCTTCATTCTCTGATGGGTTAAGAAAAAAAAAGATGGTTTTATGGGTTTTGTAGGTTATTCATCTTTTTCTCATATGTACTAACCTCACAGAGTGTGGGAAAGAGAGGATTCTAGGGTTAAATAAACTTGAGAAATTTGGCATATCTTATCCTTCTTTGGGTATTTACGTGACACATTCATATCTTAAGGGCTCTGCAGAACAGATAAATACATTTCAGCTTTTTTTAAAAAAAAAAACCAGTGTCCCTAACTGTGTTTGATTACAGATTTGTTTGATCATCACCCACTATTTCCCCTTATAATTAATATTCTGTGAACCCAGTTTGGGAAATAAAGGGTTGGATGTTGACATTTTATTCTGTGAACCTGGAACCCAAACAAAAAGCCAGGATGCCTCAAGATAGTACCAAAATTCTTGTGGGTATTCCTCGAACCAAAAGCCATCCTGAAGATGGGGTGCAGGTGCTGGATGGTACTGAGCAGAGGTGCTCAGCAATGACCTTGGCCAGTGGTCAGTGTTGCATCTTGCATGCTCTGACCTCAGAGAGGATACCTGACTGAATGAGACACAAAGGCAAAATAAAGTGTCTGGAGGTCTCTAGATCGTTCCATCGGCCTTCCTTTCAGACACATTCGGCCTCACCCTCTGACACCAGGAAGAGACCTCACCCGAGCCCCTGTGTTTATACAGCTTGCTCTGATGGCTAGTGGTCACCCACCCTGCTGCCGCTGGGACAAACCCCAAGTACAGAGATGCTGCTGTGTTGTAGAACTGGACATGAACCTATTTAATGGACCCTCATTTGAGTTGTAATGATTCCTCAGCCTCTAGTCTAAACTCCTTGGCTTTTGGGCCCCGGTCTAAATTAAGGATTTGAGAGTGGGCCTTTGGTCCCTGTCTGCCCTCTCTCAGTTATACGATCATTCCTTGAAGTAGCCTCGACACCTGTTCGCAGCTCCTTGCACTGCTTTTATGTTTCCTGTGGAACACTACCTCCCTCCCTTTGAAGAGCTAACCCTCCTCTGTGACCTATTTGGTTGGGCCTGCCGATCGGTGCATCAGTAATCACCAATAAGGACCAGAACTGGGATTTGAACCCAATAAGTCTGACTCCAGAGACTGCTCTCAGAAAAATTACTCTAGCCTGCTTTCTGGTACCGAATTGCATCACTTTTCATTGCGTTTAATTTTTAACACTCCGAGTAGCGAAATATCTTACGTTACAGAATTTCTCCTCAGCCATTTGGATAATGGCAAGATTTAAAATTTAAGATGATAAGAAATAAACCAGGCCAGGCATGGTGGCTCATGTCTGTAATGCCAGTACTTTGGGAGGCTCAGGCAGGAGGATTGATTGCACCCTGGGGTTCAAGACCAGCCTTGGTAACATAGTGAAATCCCGTCTGCAAAAAAAAAATCAATAATAGCTGGGAGTGAGAGTGCATGCCTGTAATCCCAGCTACTTGGGAGGCTAAGATGGGAGGATCGCCTGAGCCTGAGAGGTTGAGTTTGCGGTGAGCCATGACCATGCCACTGTACTCCAGCTGAGGCAACAGAGTGATACTCTGACTCAAAATTAATAATACTAATAAACCAAAGTTTTTATCTCATAGTGGGGCAAAGTTTCATCTTATTAGTTTTGGTGATGGCAAAAATGATGGTTCTGCTTGAAAAATGATTATTTTTACTCTAATGTCTTGAGTCCTTAACTACTTCCGCTGAACCGTGGCCGTGAATGAGGGTTGACAGAAGCTAACAGCTTTTCTAAAAGGAAATGAAACTAATGACTCTGGAAACATCAACCTGGAATCAAGAATTATATTATGGCTTGACATGACACAAAAATTATATGATCCCTCATCTCATCCATATCTTCCCTTGCTGCATCTAAAAGGTATTTAACCAAGCAAGCAGGGGCATTAACTATTTGCAGCCTAGGGGATTGTGGGATCACCCCCTGCAATCACACACGGGCAGCCTCAGCCACGGCAGCCCACGCATAAGCACACAGCACTTAGTCCACTCCTGCTTGTGTGTTTGCTGATACATTTGCAATTTCGGGTGCAGTTTTAAATGGCAAGCATTCATCTGAAATGGGCACTGAAGCATCAATGAAGTCCACAGTTTGCCCCTTTTAATGAACATGCTAGATATAGATTTAATGCAAAACTAAACATTTGGCTCAATATGTTCTACTCCAGTAAATTAGCCAGTGTTTGTTATCTTTTTAAAAAACTGGGGCTTAATGCCTCATTTCACATGGTTTTGTTAGGGACAGATAGAAAGCTGATAAACAATCCATTTGTTCTGTGACAGTGGCTCTGGTGGCACTACTGAAGTCAAGCCTCAGTGCTTATTTCCTTCACAAATCCTGCTGGGAGCCTAAGTGCCTCCTTTTGAACATCTGACTGCCTCCAAGCCTTGAGAAGAGTTTTCTTTTTTCCTGCCTTTCTCTCTCCCTCTCTCTCTCTCTCTCTCTCTCTCATTGAGGTCTCACTCTGTCGCTGGACAATCAGGCTCACCACAGCTTCGAACTCCTGGGCTCAAGCGGTCCTTCCACCCACAGGCGCACCAGGGCCTGGAATACAGAAAATGCTCCATGAATGTTGGTGAAATGTTTGGAGATTTTACAATACAGACAAGAAATGTATGGCACTTGATTGTCTATCATTTTAACACTTACAAAAGGGGGATTCAATTCGATGGATCATAGCTGAACTGACCAAGTTCAAGAACCGTTGATAAATGACCAGGCATGAGAGATTATGTAAAGGGAATTGCTTTGCAAAGGCCCAGGCCCAGGAATCAGTGAGCCCCGGGCTCCTCACGGGCCTGGGCGCCAACAGTCCACTCGACTCAGTCCTGGAGACGGGCAGGAGATCCTTGTGAGGGAAAAGTCTTTAGGCTATTTCTGAGAATGACTTCCCAAGTAATGGTGTACCCACGGACACAGGGGTCATCATTTCCAAAACAGTTCAGTTAATACGTACCAGAAAGAAATATAATCACAGGTCAGAGAGCTAATTTGGTAATTCCAGGGCACCATTCTGTCCCTTGATCTGGGTAACTGACGAATTAACAGACTGACCTATTTGTCTACTTCACACTGTTTGACTTAAAGGTAGGCCCTTGAACCTCTCTTTGAGCCTGCGTCTTCTCATGGTTAAATATGGACACCTTCTCTTCATTTCACTCTCTGGACCTCAGTTTCCCATCCATAAAGTGACCAGCTGACCTGTCAGTCCCTCCTCTGGCTAACCTTCCTTGGTTAACTTCCCTTGAGATGCTGTGAAGTCAGTCCTATGTTATTGACCAAGTTGTTGTGGATTCCTTGACCTGGGGCCCGACTGGACACCAACTGACTAGATGAGCTGAGGGCCATGCAGGAAACAACTGCCTTTCTCTGGCCACCAGACAGGGACAAGGGGAGAGGGGCAGCTGGCAGTGGCTACGTCCTCTCCTGTCTCCTGGCCACCTGATGTCACCTTGCATGTCACAACTCTTCCTTTGGGCAGGAGGCAAGTGGCAGGAGGTCCCAGCTCTCTGGCTTTTCTTTTTTTTTTTTGAGTTGGAGTCTCACTCTGTCACCCAGGCTAGAGTGCAGCGGCATGCTCAAGATCACCCCAGTGTCAACCTGCTAGGCTCCGGCGATCCTTCCAAGTAGCCGGAACTACAGGCGCGTGCCACCACGCCCGGCTAATTTTTGATTTATTGTACAGATGAGGGCTCGCCAAGTTGCCCGGGCTGGTCTCGAACCTGTGGGCTCAGACAATTCATTTGCTTTGGCCTCCCAAAGTGCTGGAATTACAGGCTGAGCCACCGAGCCCGACCTGTCTGGCTTTTCTTAGATAGCCGGGCATCCTACAGGACCTTTGTCTTGACACAGCGTCCTCGTTTCCAGTGAAGGACAAGATGGCATATACAGAGTGAAACGCCCTGAGCAGCCCCCTGGAAAGGGAAGAGCAGGGTGGGAGCTCTCATAGCCTTGACTCCTTGGCTTCAGACGGCAGGAAAAGTTAGCAGCTCTAAACGCAGGTCCCAAACCCGCGTGAGCACCAGTGGCACCTGGGAGATGGTTTTAAGTATAGACTCTAGGTTGGAGCCTAGAACACTGGATCGATAGATGAAGGGTTTGAGAATCCTCTTGGTTTAGGCCATGGGGAGGCAGAAGAGATAAGAGACCAACTGATACAGCGCTTCATCTCACCCATGTGCCAGTGGGGCCGGCAGTATGCGACCTCTCTGTTCTTTCTAGCTGTGACCAAGGTTAAGATTTTTTTTTTTACTGAATTGGGGTCTCCCTCGATCACCCAGGCTGGAGTGCAGTGGTGCGATCACGGCTTGCTGCAGCCTCAACCTCCTGGGCTGTAGCCATCCTCCTACCTCGGCCTCCCAAAGTGCTGGGATTACAGGCGTGAGCCACTGCACCAGACCCATGGTTGAGTCTCAGCATCTCCAAGTCTCCTTGCTCTTATCTCCAGAATGGGCATCCCAGTGATGATCCCCCGGTGCTCGTGTCGAGGTGAAATGGGTGGTGCCCACCCTTGGCAGAAGGCCTAGCACGGACTGAGCCTTGAAAAATGTGAGTTATTGTCATGACTCCTGCTGTTGACATGATTATGATTTCTAAGGAAGCACAGAGGCTTTTTGACTAGTGTGTCAGGAAACTGCCCTATTCCAAAGAGTCTTTATGAGAGGAGGCCAGGAAATCTTACTCTGGCTTTAAAAAAGAAAAACATAAATAAAAGAAGGAAGAAAGAGAAACCAGACTTTGGGTGGGGCCCGGGGATTCTGAAAAGGCAGAGGTGGTAGGGCAGGCTAAGAGCTGGGGACCTGTGGGCCACGGGTGGAGGGGACCGAGCATTGAGTGGGAGGCAGGAGACCGGGTCTGGGCGTGGCTCTGTGTGTATAGGAGACCTTGGGTAAGTCACTTGACCACTCCTGGTCTTTGTTTTCTTCCTTATTGTAGGGAGACTGTCTTCGTCAGTTTCAGCTGCGATAATAAGCCAGGCACAGTGGCTCATATAATCCCAACACTTTGGGAGGCTGAGGTAGGAGAATCGCTTGAGTCCAGGAGTTTGAGACCAACCTGGGCAATACAGTGAGACCTCATCTCTACAAAAAATAAAAAAAGTTAGCTGGTCATGGTGGCCCGTCCCTGTAGCCCCAGCCACTAGGGAGGCTGAGGTGGAAGGATCACCTGAGCCCAGGAGCTCGCGGCTACCATGAGCCATGATCATTGTGATCATATCACTGCGCTCCAGCCTGGGCAACAGAGTGAGACCCTGACTCAAAAAAAAAAAGAGAACCAAACACCAACAACAAATATAATATACCGGTTGACTTAAATAACGAGCATGCATTTCATATAGTCCTGGAGACTGGGAATTCCAAGGTCAAGGTCAAGATGTCACCCAGGCCGAAGTGCAGTGGCATGATCATGGCTCACCACAACCTCTTAACTCCTGGGCTCAGGAGATCCTTCCACTTCAGCCTCTCAGATAGGCAAAACTGCAGGTGTGTGCCACCATGCCAGATTAATTTTTTGATTTTTTTTTTGTAGAGATGAGGTCTCACTATGTTGTCCAGGCCGGTCTTGAACTCCTGGGCTGAAGCAGTCCTCCTGCCCCAACCTCCCAAAGTGTTGGGATTACTGGTGTGAGCCACTCTGCTTGGCTTCGGCTCTGTCACCCAGGTTGGAGTACAGTGGCACAATCATAGCTCACTGCAGCCTCCAATTCCTGGGCTGAGACAATACTTCCCCTCAGCCTCCCAAGTAGCTGAGATATAGGCGCACACCACCATACCTGGCTAATTTTTGGATTTTTGTGTAGAGATGAGGTCTCGCTATGTTGCTCAGGCTGGTCGCAAACTCCTGGGCTCAGGCAGTCCTCCCACCTCAGCCTCCCAAAGTGTTGGAGTGACAGGCATGAGCCACTGCGCCTGGTCCCCGTTTTCACTTTTTAACCAGTCACTATTGCAAAGACAAGAAGAACTTTTGCTAAATTGCTTTTCACAAGCTCACACAGTCAAACAAATATAAACTCAAGGTGGGATGGGGTGGGATTTTTCTTTGGTTACGATCCTCCCCTGTAAGTATCTAATCCCACATCAAATCTTTCT
This sequence comes from Carlito syrichta, assembly GCF_000164805.1. Classification (NCBI taxonomy): domain Eukaryota; kingdom Metazoa; phylum Chordata; class Mammalia; order Primates; family Tarsiidae; genus Carlito; species Carlito syrichta. Next base: position 294,644 of record NW_007251079.1, read on the forward strand.
CTCCCTCCTTTACAATCCTCCTGATGGGCCTTGATTTTCTTAGACTCTTTGTTTTCTTCTAAGGAGGGATTAGAAGTGCTACCCATACTTCCGGTGTTCCCAGACCACTCTCCTGGTTTCTGCCAAGTTCATCAGTCACCCTTCCTAGCGCCGAACCAATTTTCTTTATATCAAATCCGAGAATATATTCATCTTTAAAGCGAACTTGGCCGGGTGTGGTGGCTCATGCCTGTAATCCCAGCACTTTGGGAGGCCGAAGTGAGAGGATTGTCTGAGCCCAGGAGTTCAAGACCAACCTAGGCAACATAGCAAGACCCCCCCAACTCTATTAAATAAATAAAATAAAATAAAAATAAAGATAACTTTACATTATTACCACAAATAGAAAAACCAGTATCACTCACCATACCTGGAAGGTACCCATAAAAAAATACAGTGAAAGCCATGTTTCTAGATTCTAGCCGGATTCCTCCGTAAGAATCTTGGTCTAAGATCTGCTTTCTCTTTGTTAAAAAAAAAAAAA
>NW_007251079.1:295529-297230 GCF_000164805.1 Carlito syrichta
CTTACAAAAAAAAAAAAAAAAAAAAAAGTTTAGCAAGTGTTAAACTTTAAAAGCATATTGGCACTAAACTCAGATTTTTCTCCCTTGGTTTAATCCAAGCAACTGAGTAAGAACAAACAAAGCAAGTGATCTCTAAGCAATGCACTGTTCTTTCATGCCTATGATGATCCCTGATGCTACACATAGTTGTGTCCCATACTTTGGAGGCCTGGACCCCTGTAGGCAGTCTTCTGATCAGACTGCCTGGTTCTATCCTGGCCCTCCTCGAATGTCTGAGCCACCCCCTCTCTTGTTGGTTTCAGAGAGGGTCTTCCACAATCTCTTGGACCTTTGTACCTCGCCGCACCTGCCACTTAGTAAGATTCAGAGGCCGGGCACAGTGGCTCCTGCCTGCAATCCTGGCAGTCTGGGAGGCCAAGGCAGGAGGACTGCTTTGAGACTAGGAATTTGAGATCAGCCTGGACAACCTAGCAAGACCTTATCTCTACAAAAATTTTTTGAAGAAAATTAGCCGGGTGTGGTGGTGTACTCCTGTGATTCCAACTCCTCAGGAGGCTGAGGGGGGAGGACCACCTGAGCCCAGGAGGTTGAGGCTGCAGTAAACTGTGACTGTGCCACTGCACTCCAGCCTGGGAGACACAGTGAGACTCTGACTCAAATAGCAACAACAACAACAACAAAGATTCAGTTCTGCCTGGAATCAAATTTTGTGAGCATTCGTCCCAAACCCTGCCTCAACGACTTCCAAGGAAGGCTGACAGGTGTCACTTAGCCTCTGGCTGCCTTTATTTCCTCATCTGAAAATTAAAAAAAGTGGAACAATCCTGGCCTCGCAGCAAGGTTTAAATGATCCAGTGGAGAGAAAGCACCTTGCACCACAGTCATAATAAGTGCTCAGTAAGCGGCAGCAACTGTCGCTAGCCATGAGGTCACCCAATCTGACCCCAGCGCCAGTTCCTTTCAAATACTCGGTCCGTCAGTCACCTCTCAGCCCTGGCTGCACACGCTCGCTGGCTCTTATGAATACCAGTGAGCTCTCGGCCTACTCAAGCTCCTGGTTCATGGTGGTTGACTGTCTGGAATGCCATGTGTGTTTGCTTGGGACATCTCAGCCCTGAGTAGTTGCCAAGTCAAGTAGGTCCGTAAGGCAGCATGATGGGAGGGCGTGTCCTAATGTTCCCACCCAGGGGCTCATGGTTTCAGGGACAGAACTTCGTTCTCTTCTCTTCATGGAGATCTGGCTTTTTGCCCTCAAGGGGCTCTGGAGTTTTCTCCTGGGTTTGAGGCAATATATCCCATGGTAAGATCGATTTCTTTCTCTCTCCTTTCCCCTGTCTCCAACTCAGTCTCACTCCGTTGCCCAGGCTCTCTCGTGTATGAGGCAACACAGTCTCATGTTAAGATCAATTTCTTGGCCGGGCTCAGTGGTTCAGCCTGTAATCTCAGTGCTTTGGGAGGCCGAGGCGAGTGGATTGTCTGAGCCTGCAGGTTTGAGACCCACCAGGCAACTTGGTGAGACCTCATCTCTACAATAAATAGCCGGGAAAATAGCCGGGAGTGGTGGTGCGCACCTGTGGTTCTGGTTTCTTGGAAGGCTGAGACGGAGGGATCGCCAAAGCCCACCAGGTCGAGGCTGCGGTGGCCGGGAGCGGCCACTGCACTCCAGTCCGGGCGACAGAGTGAGACTCTGACTCAAAAAAA